>NC_056730.1:921626784-921719284 GCF_019279795.1 Protopterus annectens
GAGCATTCAAAATCAGCAGATATAGTAACTATAATAAATGTCAAGCCCCTGTATTATGTCAGCTGTGTCAGTCTCTGAGATCTGTTCACAGCTACTATTTACTAGTTATGTATGCACTACATCACTAACAATAACATAGTTTCAAATGATAATAGCATATGTCATGCTAATAAACAGCAAAACCATGGCAACCAAATCCTAAATTACAGTGTACCATCTGTTATAAGGGACAGCAGGTCATTGTCTTATTTGTCTGGTGTAACATAGTTCCATTGCATTCCATTTTGATGCCATTTACAGAGAATTTGTTGAATAACTTGAGAGGCAGGGAAAACTAACAAGTGCAGCATCTACTCTGTAAAAGTAACCCCGTAATACCACCTGGTGTGGTATATGTCAGAGGTAATCAGTACTCTGTGCACATTGTTGGGTGTATGATGGCCTAGGCCTAAGGAGAAGATGCATTGTATTACTCACTGTGTTTTAATGGTGGTAGAAACAGCATTTCTCAAAAATAGGACCTCTCCAGTTTATCAGTAAATATATTGTTTGCATGCCTTTCAGCAAAAAGGTGAATGTCAGTGGATTTATCAGCCCAAGAAGGGAAAAAGTCCAAATGGTCAATTCTTGGATAAAGTACTGTTATGTAGTAATATTTCTTAACATACAAATATTTTATTTTGCTGTGACAAAAAAGATTAGTTACATTAAGACCGCATCCAGCAGCAACTATTCATGTATGTATTGTTTTTGATTTCTCTGTTGCTTCTTAATTGTATTATTGTTAACTTTTTATAATGGGTAAAACAGCCACAAATAGCTCTGTTTCTCTTATTGAACAATTGACTTTGTGCTGACTTACATGGTTAGAATCCAAAAATCCACCTGTCGACAGACTGACTGCCCTTACAGTCCCAGAAGGCTCTATCTCTGTTATTTTTGTAACCTGACTTTTTTTCTTTATGTCATATATTTCTGAGCTTTTGAATCTGGCCTTTAAAATATATTTCTAAAACAGAGTAGAACTGCTTGCTATGAAAGTACAAAGGTTCATTTCTTTTGAACAGTAACAAAAAAACGACTCACCTAGGTTTGAAAACAGACCAGGCAGGAGAATAAAATCTCACTGAAAACAGAAGGGTCTAAGGATCTAAATAAGTTTTTAGATGTGTACAGCCCCCCCCCCCCACCACCACCATTTAACCACTTCCAGCCACAGGCAAGTGTATTGGAGCAGTTGGTTTAGAAGAAGGCTAAATGCTGCAAACATGGGTGGCATCTGCATTATGAAATCAGGTTAGAAGTCAGCCAGTAGAATTCAAAGAGCTGAAATTGGGACACAGTCATCTGTTGGAATACATGAAAAAACAGGGCTGTAGAAGAATTCTGCAAGATTTGCCAGAATAGATCTTGTTAAAGGTGTCATTTTGCAAAAGGTTAATGGTTTAAAATGTACACTGTGGTATATTTACTGTTGTCCTGCCTCATCCTTGATTATCACAGTTCATAGAAATGTTCTGGTTCATAAGTGATTACTAACCTAATGACTCCATTGAGCCTTTTTAAGGCCTAATCACACCCTGTACCTTGTTTTTGTAAGGTAAACACCTTGACAATTATGCCAACCTCCAAGTACATAGTAGATGAAATTGCTAGCTAAATGTCAAGCATCATTCATTTCTGAATGTTTGAATGGTGCATCTCAAGGATTTGGTTATAAAAGGGGTTCAAGGCTGTGCACATGCACTTTTCTTATGACCACTTTTTTGGTATAAATTCTTCACCTGTAATGTTTCAGAGAACTGAGATACAGTTATCTGAAGTCTTTCAGAAGTAGCTGGAGGTCTAATAGTATGTTGATGTGGGGAAATACAAGTGACAGTGACTGGTAATGTATGTGTACAACGGAGCTAGCAAAAAATAAATAAATATGAAAATGTAATTATGTTTCACTTTTGTCTTTAAATATAGGTTTTAAGGTACCTTGGGTACATTCCAGCAAATACTGGGCATAAAATATGTGAGAGAAAACTGAAGATTTACACAAATGCCTTGAACTGAATTCAAACAATGATCCATTGAAATAAGTTTTGTATGGTTACCCGTTTGATCAAGCTTTTGAGAACATGTTAAACCTTACTGTTCTTTTAAGAGAAGGTTATACATAGTATCTACATGCATAGTTTTCTAGACCGTGGATCCGTTTGGAAAATATTGACAGTTTAGAAAATAGGTTGCATAGCTTAAACATATGGTTCATTATTTGCAAGCAGGTATGTACAAAGTGTATATAAGCTATTTGCTTGTAATAAGCTGCATTTATGTAATGCTTTGCTGGGTAAGTAGTTCAAAAGAATGCTAAAAATGCTAAGACTTGGGTTAAGACTTTAACTTTATGTGAATGACATATTGCTTAGCATCTCTTTTTGAAAAGTGTGCACTAACTGAGAAATGATGTATCATGGCATTTGGAAAAGATTCACCAACACATTTTAGATTTTTAAGTAGCAGTTAACATAAACTTCTGTTCTGAAACATCGTGAAGCTAAAATAAAAGTAAATAACTTTATTTCAAAAATAGGGCACAATGCAGCCTTGTTGTAGTAACAGGCGTCAGTAGCATATGCTGTTAAAACAGTGATTGCTGAGCAGCAGAGTTGTGTATAGAGAAAAGGGAATGCAGCTGTACTGGTGTGGAGAGATTTTGTTAATTTGCCTGTGAAGTGGAGGTCCTAGTGGAGAATGACCATAAGCCAGTGGAGGCCACACTGAATGAACAAATAAGTAATGTTCTTTCATCAGCAAGAGACTTTTAGTGTCATGACATGGCAGGATAAAGCCCTGACTGTGTCCCAGATGAATTGAATTCAATTAGCAGCCCAGGCACTGAAAGAGCTAGCAGACAAGAGAAGTAAGTGATGAGTTGGATCCTGCTCACTTTTATCTCTTGGGGGAATGTTTGGGTTATGTCTAGACTGCAGAGTGGACTGCATTTCAGTTCCATGGTGGATAATGAGTAGCAAAAGAAGTGTTTTCTTTCAAGAAGGAAAAAGTCAGGTGGTGCAGTTTCAGGAGACACGTGCTGACAGACACCAGCTATGAGCCAGCCTCTTGGAGTATAAAGTGGGCATGCACAGAGGGAAACAATAGGCTCAAGCCAGGAAAAAGTTTGATTCTTAGCATGTAACCAATTCCACACTCACATAACACACCCCCTGTCCTTATAGTAGTCAGATGGCCAAAGGACTCTTACCTCTGTGGGAATAAAGGGGGTGCCAGTTGGGAATACTGACAGCTGTGCACTCATGGAGGACCAGTGGCACACAGAAAAAAAGAAGAGATTTTTAAGAAGATTGGATAGCATTTCAGTGACATAAAAATATACACTGGAAATGCAAATACGTGCTGAAGATGCATTGTAAGGTCATACCTGAAAGCTTTAAAGGGGCAGTATCCAGATTCATATTACAAATTAAAGCTAGCTTAGCTAGACAGAAATTCCTAGAACTACGCAATAGAGTCAAAAAGCTAATAAAACAGGACAAATTCCAATACTACCACTCTGCCCTAGACTCCTCACAACACAGCCCCAAACAGTTCTGGCCCTCCATAAACTCCATCCTCCACCCAGGTAAAGTCAGTACCCTTCCTCCTAACATCCCTCACTCCTCAGAAAATATTGCTACCTCATTCAACACACACTTCACCCAAACCATACTATCACTAGCTAAACAACACAACCCCCCTCCCCTCCAACCCACACCTTCAACTAGTAATCTCCCCACTGCCTTCTCTTTTTCTCCTGTACCTACCTCCAACATAAAACAACTCTTATCTAAACTTAAACCCACCAAATTAGCAGCAAACAACCTCCCAAGTGAATACCTACAAATCCCAGCTGATGTTCTGGCCTACCCAGTATCAATCTTGATTAACCGATCTCTTTCAGAAAGTTACATTCCCACACTGTGGAAAGTATCACATATAATTCCCCTCCACAAAGGCGGACCTTCCGCAGAACTAACCAATTACCGCCCCATAGCTATTCTCTCTCCACTCTCCAAAATACTAGAGAGATGCATACACTGTCATGTCTCAGACTACCTCCTTACTAACAACCTCCTTTTCAGTATTCAACATGGTTTCCGACCAAACCATAGCACCACCACTGCCTTACTCTCCTTTACTAACACTGTCCTTCAGCATAAAAACAATGGCTATCTCTCCTCTGCTGCTTTCCTAGACCTATCTAAAGCATTTGACATGGTCCCACACAAACAACTTATCTCTGTCCTCAATAACCTATCCTTCTCACAATCAGTCACCAACTGGTTTCAGAGTTACCTGTCTGACCGCCAACAATCCGTTGTATGTCAGAGTGACATATCTCCCCAACTACCTGTCTCCATAGGGGTTCCCCAAGGATCCATCCTTGGACCCCTACTCTTCTCTGTTTACACCAATAATCTAGCCTCTGCCACCAAACATGGCGCACTCATACAATACCCAGATGACTCGACCATCATCTGCTCAGCCCAGTCCCTACCAAAACTGCAAAGAGTCACACAGGAAGCCTTTTCCTCTGTTGAAACATGATTATCCGATGCCCAATTAATACTCAACCCAAACAAAACTGAAGTACTCATCTTCCAACCCACCAAACATACTCAAAACAACTCTCATTTTAACATCACAGCAAAAGACAACACCACTATATACCCAACTGAACACACCAAATTGCTAGGAGTGGAAATAGACAATAAACTAAAATTTGACATTCACATATCCATGACCATAAAAAAAGTCCACAAAAACTAGGAGCGTTATACAGAAATAAGCAATTTCTCACCAAAGCAGCAAAGATTTCAATAGCAAATTCCCACCTTATCTCCACCCTACTTTATGCCTCTCCAATATATACCAACCTAAGGCAATGCGATCTAAACAAGCTAGAGACCTGCTACAACAAAATCGGCAAATTCGTCACAGGGGCATCCTACTGTAGTCACCACTGTCTCTCACTTGCTGAACTGGGCTGGCTTGAACTCCCTCAGCTCCTTCAATGGTATCAACTCTCACTCACCCACAAACTAGTAAACCATCCACTAAATGTCCCATCCCTCCAGAATCTACTCCAACCCTATCGCACCACCTGACCACTAAGATCCAGCAACAAAAAACACTTGCAGATCACTAAAGCCAATAACTCTGCTGGTGAAGCACTATTTTCTGGCGCCATAGCCAAATTATGGAACTCACTCCCACCCACAATTACCTCCATACCATCATGCACCCACTTCAAAACTTTACTAAAAGCGCACCTAAAAACATGCTGGCTATGCCCTTGCAACTCCCACTCTAATATCATCTACCCCATCCAGCCACTACCTTTCTTTCCACTCCATTAACTACCTTGATTATAGCAAGCTCAGATGCTCATAAGCCTAGTACTTATTATACAGCAGGAACTTCTCATTGTAACATTTGTTAATGTCTGTTATGTACTTCACAGATAAAGATTCTAGTTGTCTACCGATGTACTATGTTCTTCATCTGTAAATATGTTGTAAGTAATTGCTATGTTAAATTGTTAATCGCTATGTAATCCAATGTAACTAATGTCTGTTTATTTTACTGTGGAGCTTTTCTCCCCGGTCCTGCGCTGAAAATGGACCTACGTCCAGTCGGACACTCCCGATCAACAAATTTAAATAAATAAATAAATAAATAAAAATAAAGCAGCTAGAAATCGTATTTTGAGAGGCAAACAAGAACAAATTTGTTGTCAAGCAGTGTCAAAGAGTTTTAGAAGCTTTTTTTTTTATTTTTTAAAGTCTTTTGGAAGTTAAAAAGGGAAATGCTGCGTAGAATGTAGGAACATACTTCTTTTGAAGAAGTGTGTGAGACACATCGCCACAGTAGTCAGGAAATCCTTCTATGTGGGACACCTCATCACAAAATGGTTCTCCTCTAGAAAAAAGGAGGTCATTGTTCCTCTGTATTTATCCCTCATCAGACCCATTATAGAGTACAATGCCCCATTTGGCACGTATCTCACAAGACACCTACAATAATTGGAAAGAGGATTACTGGCCTCAAGCAGATGCCATACACAGACCGTCTCAAAAAACTCCAGTTCTACTCTGTCGCATATCACCTACTCAGAGGCAATCTTTGCCTATGTCAAACCCAGAGCTGTTGGACAATCCCAATCTCTCCGAACAACACGGTCCAGGGACCCAAACCTTGTCACCACAATAAATGGAACATCCTGGAGGGATAGCTTCCTATCGCAGAGACTTCCCATACTCTGGAACAAACTACCCATTCATGTCAAGCAAAGCTCCTCATTGACCCTCTTAAAAAAAAAATCTTGACAACTGGATGGGAAATAGAAAATTCACCCCGAGGATCACTTCTGTGGCACTGCTTGACAGGGGCACAGGAAAATAATTTTCTTGGGTGGCGAAAGCCAGAGAACCTTTTTGACTAGGCTTATATAGGCCCCAGGGCCGATAGCCTAGTACCTACCTATGAACCTATGTCATTAATTAACTGGGCAAGTATACATGCATACTGAGTAGCAGATGTTTCCAAATTTAAAATTTGCAAAAAATTAGGAGGGCTTTAAAAATATGCACACACACACACACACACACACACACACACACACACACATGCACACAAAACCACACACAGGTTGCCAACTATCGAGAGTACCAATCATCAAAGGAGAAAAAATGCTGGTACAGCTGATCACAAATCAGCAGATGGCATGTACTGGTATTTTTCAGTGCGAGATTGAAGTACAGTGGGGATCAGGGAATATATACTTTCACAGCTGTATTATAGTCCTGGAGTTGGTGTGTGTGTGTGTATGTGTGTGTGTGTGTGTGTGTGTATATATATATATAGTATGTATGTATATAGAAAATAAGGAGGGGTGTTGGGGGTGCAGGGGGGCTTGCCTCCTTATAAAAAATGTTTAAACTTTTTGTTTATTTTTCGATTTGATGGTGATCAATTAGTTGTTTCTGATCACTTGCCATTCAGTAATATAATGTTTTAATGTATGGTTATACAATCATATGTATGTATCTATATATATTTATGCATATATGTGTGTGCACGTACACACACACACACACAATAAAGCTTTCAGTATTCAGAAGCCAAGACTCACTATCAAGAGTGAATTATCATTTGAAGTATGGTGAATGTTGCTTTACCTTGAGATGGAACAGCCATAATATTGTTGAAATGCATATTCATATTCCAGAACATCTAATTTTGGACAGTGGTGTATGTTTTTTAACATAATTTTCAGATTTGTTCAAGAGTGTGACCTCCAAGCTCATAGACCTTCAGTTAAGCAGAATGGCTGCAAGACCCACACAGACCAACAAGAAAGGATAAACAAGATCTACACTTGGCCTTACTGCATCTTAGAAGTCATTCTAGAACATTCCCACTATAACTGCTGATGTCCAGGAGAATGAAATGAACAGAGCAAATTGTGATGAAGGAAGGGTTGGAAGAGGTTAAGTTATATGACCAGAGATTTCGCAGTTGCATTTTCCTCAAGTCTTCTAATTTACATTTATTTATGATTAGGAAATGAGGTAAGAGGAATGCTCTTTAAGTTAAGAAGGGAGAGATTTACAAAGTTTGGGGCCAAGGACTGAGATAGTATAGCTGTGAAGGCTAGTTGGGGGGGGGGGGGGGTTTGAAAGAGAGTACCTGAGTCATTAAGATTTGTAAGTTTGTATGTTGGTGCATCTCTGAATAGTCTGGAGGCTAGTGAGGGAAGGTCTCAATCTGTATAAGTTTAAGTAGCTGAGAAGTGAGTAGAAAGTCAGCACATTGTTTCACTGGTAGCCAGTTAACTTTTGCAGTGGTGTGCATGTCTTGGGGAGAAAATGAAACTGCATATGGTGTTTCAGATGGATTGAATGATGGATACATTTTAGAGGCTGCGGCAATCAGAGAGAAACCATGTTCTAGCTGAGCCAGTAAGATACCTTTACCTGTGGCATTTTTACAAGGTCTGGTTAGAATATCCCAGAAAAGGAGAGAGTCAGTGTTTTTGTATGTGCAGTCCAGGTGGAGATGGAAATTCAGGAAGCTATCCAACCAAATCCCTATGTATTTGAATGAAGTGACGCTTTCATTAGTGTTATTCAGATGATCAAGTATTTGTAGCGACCTGGAGATAGAAGTAACTTTTTTTGCTTAGTACCAGAAAGCATTGCTTTTGTTTTAGAGGAGTTAAGTAGTAATTGTTTATCACTGATTCATTGAATAAGGGCATGAAAATCAGCATGAAGTTTGAGTTCAAGAGAAGAGAGAGAGTGGTTGGAGCAGAACAAGACTGTATCATCAGTGGTAAAGCAGTAGAGGAGGATGAGGCAAGTCACAAGGGAGTCTGTTAATGTAGACAGAAAAAGAGGACAGGCACCAGAATGGATCCTTGGGGGACACCTTTCTCCAGAAAGATTGGTGGAGAGGTTAAGTTGAAATTCAGTAAGAAATGACCCTTAGAGAGGTAGTTTTTGAACCAGAGCTGTGTCCTCACTAATGCCTATTTCACTGAGATGGTCTAGGAGAACTGAGTGATCAGCAGAATCATAGGTTCTGATAAGGTCGCTAAAAATGGGTCCGCTAATTAGGCCTTTGTCCATTCCAAGAAGAATGTTGTTGAGTATCAAGATAGTTGTGGATGTACCAAGACCAGACCAGAAGGCGTTCTGTTTTTGAGAGAGAAGGTGATATTGGTTGTATTGAGTGAGTTGCAATTAAAGTAATTTTTCTTGAATCTTTCTTGGGGCACGGAGAATAGAAATAGGCTGAAAGTTTCTCAGTAGTATTAACTCTATTGTCTTTATTATTGGTAAAACCAAAGTACTCAAACAGAAAAGTATTGAATATGGATTTGTAGATAATGATCAGGTCCCTGTATCTTAGGAAGAATAATTCCAGTTTTCTTAATTGCTGATGGTAGTTTAGCTCTTAAGTATTTTGTAGTTTTGTTGGTGACCATTTTGTTCTCTTCTGTTTGGTTTACTACACATTGATTCCTGAACCTGGACTTCAAGCTAAACCTGAAAAAGTCAAACCCACAGGATAGTTTTCCTGGTTCTTTTCTGGACATATTTGTGATGCCCCCCTCGAGAAAATGTTATCTTACCACCAACAGTTTTCTAATGCTTTTCCATCAAAGCATGTCCACAGCAAGGGAATTTCTGAGTATTTTATATTTTAATGTTACTGAAATCCATCTGGGACCAACATTTGTATCCTCTAACCTTTTCAGTTCTTGGTTTTAATTTGTGAAGAAATAATTTAATTGATGGGCCAATCAAGTGCTTATAAATCCAAGATGTCCCCTTTCTCTGTTGTCAGTCACCATAAGAGTGGTATCTCAAGGAGTCAAAGTCCAGGGGATTTAAGAGCCTAATTTCAATCGTAAATGCACACAAATCTCAAGTAAAAAAGTGATGGGCCTTATAAAACTTCTCAAAGCCCTAAATTAACTGGGAACACCTAGGCCTCTATTCATGGTAATATTCAACAACACAGTGAAATGGTAAATAAACAAATTAGGGAGACAAGATCCTATTCTGTTTGCAGACCAGCCATGGTTGTTTGGGAGTTGGCAATTCTGTACAGTTTAACTCTGCATGAAACATGCATTTCATCAGAGCAGAACCAGGATAGACACAACTGGCTGTTATACCTAGAGATCTTCTAGTAGATTGTGCACATGTGGACAAATCAGAAGTAGATCTGTGTTCTTCCTGTCTCAGTGGACAACTAAAGCAGTTTTATTTCAAGACACCTTGCATATACAGGTTTGGAAAAAAAGTGCATGTGTATTTCCTTAGATGGAAATGTTCTTTTAAGCCTTCACCCCTTTCCTCTAAAATCCATTCTTCTTTTAAAGATCAAGAAGGACTCAACAAAGGAAATTCTTGTTGACTCCCTTTTGGCCCAGGCAACATTTGTTCTCCCTTCCATGCAGCTGTCCAGGGGCAGTTACCAAATATTCCCTTTCAGAGTGGATCTGCTCACACAGGACAGGGGATACCCTGATCCATCCCAGGATTCAAAATCTCATTCTAACTGTATGGATTATAGGTTTTTGGTACAGTTAAGTACCTTTTTAATGAAGGCATGCAATGGGTATTGGAGGAAAGGAAACATGCTACTAGGAAACCAAATGGAATTTCTAGTTGGCACCACAGAAGAGGACAAAGTCCACCCCAGGCAGGTACTCTTTTACTTCTTCTGTACCAATGTGAATCCCTCAATTTATGCATAGTGTGCACTTGTGTAAAGTACATCTGTCATCCATTTCTGTTTGTCTGCAACTGGATACCCCCCTTCTTTTTTCTTCATTCCAAGTCAAACACAGTTGTTAAAGGGATATTACGTGTTATGCCATCTAGAAAGAGTTGCACATTCTTGGGAATCTGAATTTCATTTTTGAGATGCTAACTCTGTCTCCTTTTTAATCTGTAGCCAGTTCTTCTCTGAAACATCTAACTTAGAGGGCTGCTTTGCTCATTGCTCTGACTTTTGCTAGATAGGTGACTGAATTACAAGCCCTTACGTCTTTTCAGCCTTTCTTGATCTTTCATAAGGACATGGTGAGTCTTCGAAACAACCCTTACTGTTTTGGAATTTAGCCTAAACCAGAATATTCATCTGTCTGTGTTTTATCCTAAAGTAAAAAAAAAAAAACTGAGGGAGAAAGTATTCTTCATACCCTGGATATCCATAGACAAGTGAGATATTATTTGGATATAACCAATGATTTCAGAAAATCTGGGCGTTTCGTTTTCTTTGATGGTAAGAAAAAAAGGTTAGCCAATACTGAAACAAACCATTTCCAGATGTCTGTCACATGCTGTTCAGTTTTTGCTACTCAAACTGTGAAAAATTCAAGTCTCAGAATGTCAAGGCTCATTCTACAAGAGCTTTGGCCATTTCTTAAGCTTTTGGGAAAGGGGTGGATTCTGGATCTATTCTAGAAGCAGTTACTTGGTCTTCATTTCACAGTTCCACTAAACACTACAAGCTTGAGTCAGTTTACAGAGCTAGAGCTCGTTTTGCTAGAGAGAGTCTCCAGGGGATACTAGATTCTAGCCCTTCTTCATCAGCTGTTTTTTTCCCTGAGCTTTTGCAACCATCCCATATAGTTATGGCTGCTACAGCAGTGATCTAATAGTAAACATAGTACAGCTGTGTAAATTATCTTGCCATAACAGTAAACATTCAAGCCGATCATTGTTGCAGAACTAGCACTGCCATCCTTCCCCCTTTTCTGTAGCTTTCCATGCCAGGGTGGAATATCTTTTCCCTTTTGCTCTTCTGACATGAGTGCCTTAGAATTTTGAGCTTCAGCTTTCCTGTTTGAGTAAGAAAGCTCTGAATTTTGGTGCACCACGTAAGTCCCTCTTATACCAGCACATACTTTGTTGCAAAGGGCAGATATACGGTGTGCAAGGAAGAAGCCTGAAGCTTTGTACCTGGCTGGATGTCTGGTATCCTTGACAGAATGTGCCATAGAGTTATGGCTATTGCAACACTGATCTCTTTGAACATCTGCTGTTACAGTAAGTTAATTTACTCAGCTGGGGAAACGTCTTGCGACTTAAACTCCAGAACCCATTTAAGAACTGTACTTAATATCTGCATATCTGATGTTAATGTAGACACTTCTCAAACAATACTTTGCAGGACTCTGTTGTTGGCATTATACCTAATGCTGCACTATCCGTCAGTTTCTGCACACCATTCTATTTTTCTCTGCCTTAAGAAAGTCCAACATTTTGCACATTGATAAGATCACAGCATTTGAGAAATTGCTGCATATATCAACCTACACATTTCTGTTAACTGCTCGTATGATATTGTGATAAAAATACATATATATGGGTCTACTTTGAAACATTGTGACCCATATTATCGAATGGGATTTATTCGAGACAAAAATCATGAAAACTTAAAAACCCGAATGTCAGTGTTTACCTAGGGTAAGTAAATACTTGCCCAAGATGCCCTTTCCTCCACTGTGGTGTGATTCCATAGTTAGTATATATCTAGCCAGGGGGGTGTAGGGGACACAGCCCCCCACCTAGGTGGGTTTTACTTACTTCAGTTCATGTTTTGTGTAAGTTAGGGCAAATGTGTACTTACCCTAGGAGAACTTCACTCTCCGGGTTTTTAAGTTTTTACAACTTTCGTTTTGGCAATCTGACATTCGATGATATGGGCTGCAATGTTTAAAGTGTGTATATATATATATATATATATATATATCGATAGATATAGATATGTAGATATATGTATATGGGAACACTTCACAATGCCGAAATCCTGAAAGATTGAATTTCATATGGCTGAGGCCATGTGATCGAACTTTTGGAATCCCAGCATTGTGAACGGAGGTCTGCATACAGTGCGGAATGGGAGATTTTCCTTTTCCTCGCTGTAATGCGATCTCGGAGTTGGAATATTTAAGTAGCGAGGTTGCAGGAGGGCGTGCCCCTCTGCAGAAACATTTAAATTGTTGCTTTTTTGGGGGGAGGAATTTGTTTCGTAATTTTGATATTCCAAAACAACGGTCATATGGTCTCGATCATATGAAATTTGATGTTTCGGAATTTCAAAATTCTGATGTGAATCCATATATATTATATATATATATATATATATATATATATATATATATATATATGTACTTATTGGTGGAATGTTTTGTTGAATACTGCACAATTTTAAGCTCATTAATTCGACTTGCAGACTTTTCACAAGGTTTCCATTTTAGTCCATTGCAGCATCAGTGGCTCACCAGGTACTATACTTGCGTTTAATGCTTTAAGAGCAGACTACTGTGGGCTGTATTCCTACACCAGGTGCTTGGATTCATTTTTCCAATATTTGCACTGCAGTGAAGCATAATAGGGTGCTTCATTCCTGAGATACCAACCTTCGAATGAGATGTTAAACCAAGGTCCCATCTACCTTATGGTGATAGCTCAGTTGGAGAAATGCTCCCTTGGCACTTATTGAAAAAAGACAAAGCTTTCATTAATGAAAAACTGCAAAACGTGTACTAAAATACTGAGATATTTGCAGATAAGTAGAACGTCTCACCCACAGCAAATACCAGTCCATTTTAGTTTTACAAGTATTTGTGGTTCCCATAACAATTTTACAGTTTTCATATCATCTCATTCCATCATGCCTTATTATACAACACAGATGAACCTAACTATGAACAAATGAACACCTCTCCAAACAGTATGGTAATTTCCTAGGATTCTGACCAAATTTCCTCCAGTCAGCGTGACCACCTCTGCCTTGGGTCTCTCGTGAAGAGTCCCAGTCAATAAAGCACAAAATTAAAATTAATAAGTCAAATAAAATAAAATTGTATTTGTAACATTTGTTAGTAAACTGATTTGCCTTAAGTTCCTTAATTTGCCCTTATCACCACTGTTATTGTAGGTCTTTTTTTGATTGTAACGGGGCTGTACATGTCTTGTATGAACATTTAGATGTCAGGCATAATGGTTTAATAATGTTTTTATTTCCTTTCTATCCCCAATTTAAGATGCAGTTTACCCATAGGCCTTTCTTATGCTCAGTTTTAGATATCTGAGACATTCTGCAAGTGCTATTCCTCTCCATTTCTCTCTTTGTTGTTTACCTCTCTCCAAATTTACTACACCTTGGTAGAAGAGCCTGTTGTTCTGTGAAGAGGTCATTTTTTTTCATTTACTAAGATTGTTCTCCTGTTATGTCACAAAGTAATTTGGGTACATTCAGCATTCTGAGATTATTACGCGCATAAGAAATAGTCTGTTTGTAATCCTTGATGTGGATGGTTAAACTATACTCGAATCCTGCAGTATCCAGGACTGCTTACTGTTTTTTTTATCATTTTCTGCAAAACTCTGATGATTTATTTAATTTCTATTGTTTATAAATGTTAGAATTTTTTTTTTATTATTTTTTCTGAATTTATACTTAGACTTGGGACAATGTCTGAGGTTTGGTATTTGACAGAGTCTGTACAGATATATAAAGAAGCATAGTCATTAGAAGGTTTTGGCTTTTTAGGGTAGTGAATCAGCAAGTATGAAATGTTGATGCTGAATTTGGAATGCTCAGGGATGTATATTATATAGGTTCATAGGTAGGTACTAGACTATCTGCCCTAGGGCATTTATAAGCCTAGCCAGAATGTGTTGGCTTTCGCCTCCCTTTTAGACTAGATTCCTGAGCCTCTGTCCAGCAGGGCCATAGAAGTGATCCCAGGAGCAAATTTACGATTTCCCATCCACTCATCAAGATTTCTCTTGAAGAGGGTCAGCGAGGGGCTCTGCCTAACATTGACTGGGATTCTATTCCAGAGTGCAGGAAGCGTTCGGGATATGAATCTATCCCTCCAACATGTCCTATTTATTGTTGTGCTAAGGTTTAAGTCCCTGGAGCATGTAGCTCTAATGGATCTGGTTTTCTTGAGGTGGAGCATGTCCAACAATTCCGGGTTAGACAAGGCCTTGTATGTCAGGCAGAGATCACCTCTGAGTAGGCGGTAAGCAACTGAGTAGAGCTGGAGTTTCTTTAGTTGAGCTGCATAGGGCATCTGTTTGAGGCCCATGATCCTCTTGATGAGGTATTTTTGAGGTCTCTCCAGCTGTTGCAAGTGTCGGGTAAGGTACATCCCAAATGGGGCATTGTACTCAATTATGGGCCTGATGAGCGATGAGTAGAGGGGCACAATGACCTCTATAGATCTAGATGTGAATCCTTTCATGATTAGGTGGGCTGTATAGAAGATTTTTCTAACCACTTTGGCAATGTGATTGTCAAAGGAGAGTTTACTATCTACTTGGGTCCCCAGATCCCTGATTACTTCTTCTGTAATTAGTGGATTACCTCCTATATGGTAGTTTGTGGGCACTTTGTTTTTCCCAAAGGGGATGACTTTGCATTTTTTTTGCATTTAGCTTGAGGCCATGGTTCTGACACCAGGTATCAGACTCCGTAAGGCCCTTCTGGAGGATGCTTGTGTCAGCCGGAGAGTCGATTATGCCTCCCAGTTTGCAATCATCTGCGAACTTGGTCAGCCACAGTCCTCCTGTGTTTGCCTGTACCTCAGAGAAGTATATACCGAACAAGAGGGGTCCCAGGACTGATCCCTGTGGGACGCCACTTGTAACTGGTTTAGAGTCAGACATAGCACCCGCGACTCTGACCATATGAGTTCTATCCCTGAGCCAGTTTGCAACCCATCTTGTGACATATGGGTTGATATTTAAGCAGGTAAGCTTATTTATGATACCAGAGTGGGGTATTGTGTCGAAGGCCTTTGCGAGGTCTAGGTAGGCTGTGTGGACTACCTTTTCCTCATCTAAGGCTTTGGTAACTGTTTCGAAGAAGTCAACTAGGTTTAAGAGGCAAGATCTGCCCTTAACAAATACGAATTGGGTGGGGTCCAGTGTTTGGAGGTTCCCAATGTCTTTGTTTATACTTCGTGACAACACTTCTGAAACACTACTACACCACCACAATTCCACAGCATGTAACTCCACTTCACGACAACTCCAGAACCAGTTCCACTGCTGACTTTTGTAAAACCAAAATTAATTTATTTCACATGAACAAATGATATGTTAAGTGCTTTCACTCACTAGAAATTGTGAGCTTCTTCAGATAAGCGAATCATTCCAAAAGACTGTTTAAATACATGAAATGGTGCCAAACAGATTTGAATTTAAAAACTCTTAAAGAAACATACCACCATTTAAGTGAATATGAAACATTCTTATAAAATTCCTGTAAAATACTAATAAATACTAATACAAAAATGTGTGTGGTACAAATGCAAGAAAAATGCCAATATGAATAGTTGATTATCTTCTTCTATCCAATAGGGGTTTAATAGATATAAAATCATTTAATCCAGGGGGAATGTTGGCATTAGTGAATATTTGCCACCATAATTCCCTACATGCCAAAACGTTCTTAATGTCACCCCCCCTAGGGTCCAGAGTAATATTTTCTAAAATACCAAAAGTAAATTTATGTTCATTTCCATATTTTTCCACATGTTTAAATAAGGCATTTTTGTTGTCCTTAGTCCTGATACTATATAAGTGTGCATATATCCTCTTCTTGAAACACCGCTCTGTCTTACCGATATAGTATCCAGGACATTCCGTGCATTTAGCCAGATATATCACATATCTGGTTGCACAATTCCCTTTAACAAATTTGATCTTAGTTCTATTTGTATTCCCCAAAACTAAGCCATCACTTTCATTAATAGTAAAACATTGATTGCAATGTCCACATTTTGTGGTGTGCTTAGTCCCATTCTCTAATTGCCTATTCTTAACCCCTTGCTCTAACTATCCTTTAATATTCTTACCCATTTTGTACACAAAAGAGGGTTTCAATCCTAATACCTCTTTGATTTCATCTACCATGAAAATGTTCCACATGTTGGAAATAATTTCCTTAACATTGTTAGTATATGGTCCATACTCTATTACACAAGCTTTATTAAAACCTATTGATGAACTTTTCTTCATAATACTGGAATTCTTCCCTTTTGCCCTAGCTCCCAATAATGGTATGTATTTAAGGCCCCTTTCACTCAATACATAATTCCTCACATCTTCCATCATCTCCATATGATAATTTCTGTCTGAAAATAAACTAATGATGAAATTTAATTCATCTACTAAGTCATCATAATCTGATGTCATGCAAATGGCTCTCACACATTGCCCCTTAAAAATATTGTATTCCATTTTTCTCGGATGATAACTGGAATATTCTAAATATGAATTACTATATGTGTTTTTCCGGTAAATTTTTGATTTAAACTCATTTGATCCGGCAAATACATATGTATCCAGATACGGAACCCCTGTATTATTACTTGTGACTGTAAACTTGAGAAAGTTGCTACTGTTATTAATATATTCCATGAACTTATTGAGATGTTCAATGTCCCCCTCCCATAAAATATAAATGTCGTCCAGGAATCTGGAATAATATCTGATGTCTTTAGAAAATTCACTGTTAAAAATATTGGAGTTCTCCCAGTCAAGCATAACCAAGTTGGCATATATGAGAGCACAAGCGGCCCCCATAGCTACCCCCTTGGTCTGCCTGAAGAATTCTTCATCAGAATATATGTAATTGTGTTCTAACACTATAGACATCAGATCCATCACTAAACACACAGTATCCCAATTGAGATTACTGTATTTGATAATACTATTTTGAAATGCCTCCATCCCTTCTAGTTTAGGAATACTAGAAAATAGATCTACCACATCAATGGATATATATGTGTAGTTGGGTTTCCAACAATTGGTTGGAAAATTTTCCAAAAACTGCCAAGAGTCTTTAACCATATGCTCCACCTTATCATAGATGTGTTTCAATTTAGTATCAACAACTACTCCCAAAGGGAAGGTTTTAGATCTACTACCAGATATAATTGGTCTGTAGGGCGGATTTTCTACACTCTTATGAGTCTTAGGAATTCCTACTAAGGTAGCAAGTTGGGGATATTCCACCTTAATAAATCTATACAGATCTTCAGATATTCTCCTGTCTAGTAGGAACTCTTCTATATGTAGATCAATTCTTCTGTATGCAATATTGATTTCATTTAATGACACTATCTCATAATTTCCTGATGTATGCAATATTTCATACATCCTCATGTTATATTCAGAACGGTCAAATATCACAATACTGCCCCCCTTATCGGGTTTCATAACCCTAATATATTTGTTGTTGCTTAATTCCTTAAGAGTATTCCATTCTAAGTTGGTTAAATTATTTCTAACTTTCTTATCTCTTCTATTCTGTAGTTGGTAAATTTCTCTTGTGACTGTGTTGTCAAACAGCTGAACGGTTGGGTGCATAATAAGAATGAAGTTACTTTTTTTTCTTTAGTTTGTTTACTTTCACTGTATTTTCTTCATTACTTTTAAAAAGAAGGCTTAAATTTAGCCTCCTAATAAACAGTTTGAATTCACTAAGACAGTCTACTAATTTAAAGCATCCTGTAGGTATATATTTCATTCCTTTAGATAGTACATCAAAGTGACTCTTGTTAATAGAAAGATGTGTGTAATTGTATATTTTAAAATTTTTGTACTTAAATACAGTACCATCAGCCTGTATTCTCCTTTCATTTCCTTCATCTTTCTTAGATGTACTGTTAGTATTTAATATTTGTATTCTTTCTTTCTCCAATTCCTCCCCCTTGTCCATTCCATATGTTCTCTTTCTCTCACATCCCTGTGAAAATTTGCATTATTGTAATTCTCTTTATCATTGTGTAAGTGTTGCCTATCAAATCTATGTGTTCCATCATCTGCTTCCCTTGCCATATTAGTAGGAGGGTATACCAATGGCTGGAAATGTTTCGTCTCACCCAAAGTATAAGACGTACCCTTACTATATTGTTCAAGATCTCTTTGCATTTTCTTACACTTCTTTTCATATATTTTTTTAGTCTTTTGTTCAGCAAGATCAAATTGTTTATGACTTTATGAGATCCATGATGATGCGCTCCATAGCCTTGCAGACCAGGCTGGTCAGGCTTATAGGGCAATAGTTCCCTGGACCCGTTGTGGCGCCACCTTTGTGGAGCGGGATCACTGTTGCTGTACACCATTCTTTGGGTACATAGCCTGTGGTAAGGCTGAGTTGGAACAGTGAATTCATGTGAGGGTTTAGTTCGTTCTGGAGCTCGTGTAAGACGCAGCCCGGGACGCCATCTGGTCCCATTGATGGTGTGTTTTTGACTTGGGAGAGGGCTGCTTTCACCTGTGCGTCTGTGATGTCTGGGGGACTGCATTCTTCTGGGATAGACACAGGCCCTTTTGGGGAGGATGGGGGGGGGGGTGAAGTTTGCACTGAACCTGTCTGCCAGGATGTTGGCAATGTCTGTGGGTTCAGTGTATTTTGTGCCATTTTGCACCAGCTCAGTGCAGATCTGCGAGCTGCCACCCAGATTTTTGACGTAGCTAAAGAACGCCTTGTGATTATCTTTAGAGTCTTTGGCGATTTTTCTTTCAAAGCTGACCTTTGATGATTTTATGAGGAATCGAAGTTTCTTGCTAGTACTGATCATGGATGCCTTCCCTTTTTGGGATTTTGCCTTGTCTTGTAATAGTTTCCTCCTCCTGTTGTATAGCTTATTTATGGCCGGGGTCCACCAAACTGGTCTCCTGTTCTTGGAGGAGTGAGTCTTGGTTTTACTTGGGATGGCATGATCCATGCATTCCTGTATGTGCTCATAGAGTGCCTTTGTAAAGGATTCTGCGGTTTGGGTAGCATTTTCCATTAGTCCGGGGGCTTTGAAACTTTCCACCTCGGTCTTGAGAAGTGTGAAGTTTGCTTTTGAGAAATTTTTCACAGTGGTTTCCTTAGCTGGGGGTGGGGTCGGGATGTGGATGTCCATTGTGATACATTTATGGTCTGATCTTACCAACGAGGGATTTACCTCTGGTGTGGAACATTGAGCCCCCATGTTGGTGATGACCAAGTCCAATATGTTGTCCCCTCTTGTAGGAGTGTATTATATTATATTATATTATATTATATTATATTATATTATATTATATTATATTATATTATATTATATTATATTGTTAGGAAGTATGTCAGTTTAGAAAGCTTGGAAATCTAGCTTAATAAATGGGATATCAGAATATTGTATGAGAATATGATATGGGCAGTATAGTCAGGTCACTTCTGATGGTGCACAAGGAGATATCCAACCTGAGACCAAGCAGGTAACTAGATACAACAGTATGAACAGCAGGCCTTAAACAGTGAACATCCTGAGAGGATGTAAACCTGCTGTTACTCCACGAACATGGAAGTACAACAGATACCATTGCAATCCTAAAGGATTTTCGCTATTACTGGCATTATTTCCAAACAAGCGTTGTGACTCTTAGTGATTCAGTACTTGTTTGTACATGCTAGAGATATTGATTCACTCTTGATACACACGCGTGCGCGCGCGCACACACACACACACACACACACACACACACACGTTTGCAAATAGACTGCTTTGGATACTGTAAGAAGAGGGACAGAGGAATGCTGCAACTGGAAGTGCTATAGAAATCACAGACCCTGTGTATAGCTTTATCAACCTGTCTGTAAAACTAATGAATAATTGCTGGAAATGGCAGTCTGCATCTGTTATACTGCTGTAAGCAGTGGCCCTATTCTACTGTCTAGACTAGTCTCTTCTTTTCAAAAGCCCAGTGCATGACATTGCAGTGGTGAGAACTTCTGGGGTTTTATAGATGCAGCAGTTCAACGGATGGAGTGATTAGCTGAACATAAAGACTGAGCATGAAAGTAACCTTGTGCACTGAGATGGCAAAAAGTATTGAAGTGAAAATAAATTATCTCTACTTAATGCTGCCATACAAATTTTAACATTTTGCCGTCCAACAAAGGAGCAATGTTCATATTTTAATTGGGCACTGAGCAAAACAGGTATGGCAGTTTTGCAGACATCTTGTTTTTACACTGGACCACACATACATACTGTAGTTTTGTGTCAATTACAACTAGACTGTGAGTATCCCTTAGGTTAATGGCGAAGCTCATCTAATGTAATTTGATGTACATATATAACTTTTAATATAATCCTGTTTAATTAATGGGTAAAATGTGCCCATAGATTTTTTAAAAAAAAAAGAAAATAAATTGCCTCCTGCTTGTGTTTTCAGAAATGACCTTTGAAAGCCTGAACAACAGTGAGGTTCTGCTGCTTTAAAATTAATCAATACTGCATTGTTCATTGTCGTAATTAGCACTTTGTGTTACAGTATTTGCTGTTTTGCCATATTAGAGCTGCAATAACATTTCTGAATGTAAGAAAGCTAGTATGATATTTTTTAAGAATGGTTATTACTGGCCATCTCAAATTGTTAGTAATACTTCGCAATGATAGTGCACAGACTAATGTACACAATAATTTCTACATGCTTTGCTTTGTGCAGTGCAGAGCTTAGCCTACCTTGATGTTCATTACTTTTTAAGTGGTAGTGAAATGCAGTACATATCCTAGCCATCAAACAATTAATGCATGCTTTAGACAGTTCTTTTATGTAACACTAAATCCCTAGTTTCACATGTTTGTTGTTTTCCTTTCTAATTTTCTCCTGATTTTACACAAGGACTCTTAGCCCTCATCACTGTTAGCTTATTAATTCTCACATTTATGGTGTGCAAGGATATTGGGACAGGGAAGTGAAAGAGGGAAATTAAAGCCATCACCTGGTGCGGGTTATGATGTTTTACACACTCCTTACTTTCTCTGTCCTCTATGGTCGACTGTTGCATTGGCAAAGTAGGGCCTGTGTTCTTGCGTGAGTGTCATTTGTGTGTGTGTGCCAGCCATCATCAGTTACAGTGATATGTATTGATTGATTGACAGGCTAGTACATCTGTCCTTCTTTTCACCCACCAGGTTGCTTATCATGCCTCGATTCGCTGGGTCATACTCCAGTCTTCCTATCTCTTTTCCTTGGGGCTGGCTGTTGTTTGTATACATATTAGCCCATTGGTATGTTGAGTGTTTTATGACAGCTGTGGCCCACAAGTGCATTGGCTGAGTTACAAAAACAAAGTTTCTTGGGATCTCCTGTTTTCATGATGTTTTTCTTAGTGAACCGTTTGCCAACAGCTTGCAACTGTACAGTAGCCATGGTCTAATTTATATGTTCATAGAAAACTACTAGGCTAATGTCCCTAGAACTCTTATAAGCGTAACCATATTTATCCCGAGTTACCCAAATTGGTTGTTAGGTGAGTGAAGTTTGCAGAGGTAAAGATCTATGGAATTTAATATCAACTTCCTCTGTCCAGGAGGGACATGGGTGCCACCCCAGGAGTGAATTTGTGGTTACCTATCCATCCATTGATCTAGGTTGCCTTTGAAGACGGTCAGGGAAGGGCTGTGTTTCACGTGAATTGGAAGCTTGTTCCAGAGAAGTGGCAGTCTGTGGGAGATGTCTCTATCTCTCCTGATCTGTTCATGTCAGAGGCTAGGTTAAGATCCCTGGAGCGAGTGACCCTCTTGAAGTTTAATTTAGAAATGTGTAACATTTCCATAAGGGCCGGGTCAGAGACTGCCCTCAATATAATATTTTTCATGTGCAACTAACTGGATTTTTTTCCCATACCTAAATGTTTCATTTCACACACTTGTATGTTTTTCAGTTTCACATGAACATAGGTTCATAGGTAGGTACTAGGCTTTCGGCCCTGGGGCCTATACAAGCCCAGCCAAAAAGGTACCCTGGCTTTTGCCACCCAAGAAAATTATTTTCCTGTGCCACTGTCGGGCAGAGCCAAATAGGTGATCCCTGGAGTGAATTTCCAATTTCCCATCCAATCATCAAGATTTTTCTTGAAGAGTGCTAATGAGGAGCTTTGTTTGATATAGCTCTGGGACAGGAATCTGTCCCTCCAGGATAGATTCCTTAGGAACTTCTTTAGGATATTCATTGTTTTTTTAACCATTTCTACAGTTGATCTATCCTTGTATCTATGCTAGGTATTTTGCGACAGTCAAACAGCTAGATGGCTCCTTTAGTACCGCCTGTTATTGCTTTCTGTATTTTGCTCTCAGTTGTGCATCACTTGGGTTGTACTGCTGCTTTATGAGTGGTCTTCACATAGGCTAGTTAATCTGAATGCATCACCTATGAGGTAGGCAGTTTTGACATCGAGTGAGGAACCAGTCCTTGGACATGACACAAATGCAGCCAAGTTTAAATTATTGAGTAAGGTAATAGAGCCAGCATCTAAGGAAGACCTATAGTATGGATGAGGAAGAGGTGGATGCAGTAGAACACAGGGTTGGTAGGGTAGCTAGCACTGTCCCTATTTATGGGAACAGAATGAATGCATAAGATACATTTCCCAGTTATAATAAAAAGAAGAAGTTCCATGCCTGAAGACTAGATGCAGCGGCAGAATGCCTGTAGCTCAGGCATTACTAAGACAGTCTGAAAAGTTGTACATGGGTGAAAGGGGAATAATGCTGTCAAACACAGAGCTTGAAATGAAATGCTTAATCTTTTCATCATCTAAATACTAGTGAGGAAAACGAGTAAGGTAGAATTGGAATGTGTCAGATGAAGGCTTCACACACATGGAATAGATGAACATTTTACAGGCCAGTATAGCTGTACCAGTAAGGGGCAGGCTTTGTAGAACAGAGTGACGGAAACACAGATGAGATCAGCAGATTTTGTAAGGTGCCTTTATATGCAGGGTTGATCCATTGAATTCTGTGTTTCATGGCTGTAAAAATAGCTATACATGCCTTTTAGGTATACGAACGCATATATATTCAGAAGTAAATCAAGCTCTACTTACATGTGTTGTGGAATTGTGATAAATGTAGCACTTGTGGTCATATTATCATTAAATGGCAACTTTGTTTTCCTGTGACATTAAAGTCTTAGCATTACCACATAGTATAGTAATCAGGGCTAGCTAAGAATGCATGTAAACAGATTTCAAATAACTTTAATAAAAAATGTATGCAGTGCTGTTATATGCACTTTAATATACCCAAATGAACCACTGAAATGCTGTCATTGTAGTTCGTCCTACAGAGAGCCAGGTTTTGGCAATTAATTCCATTACGTTTCTGTTAAGTGAGGTGTAATGCTTTTGTAATGATTGTGATTTGGTTACCTGACCCACTGAAATGCAAACAGTGAGGTTATCTTAAAAAGCATTATATATTTCTGTACTGAATCCATTTATGTTGCTGGTTTTTATACAGTATTTGTAACTATTGAAAATATGTTAGTAATATCGGGTCTATATTATGCTGCCGAAATGGGAAAACAATGAATGCTGTTTCAGCGACACTAAACCAAGAAATACAGCTAACGCAAATGGCCAGGTCACTGATTTTTTTCCTAGGGGAAAAAAATCGCTTTGCCGTCACAGTGACATTGCCCTTTACCCCACTCTAGTGTGATCTTGGAATTGGTATATTTAGTTAGGGGGTGTGGGGGGCACATTCCCCCACTTTGTAATGTTTTAGATGGTGTGTCATGTCTGGCTGGTCTACTGATTTTTTCCCCTAGGAAAAATATCAGTGACCTGGCCATTAGCGTTACTTGTATTTTGCGGTTTATGTGTCGTGGAAATGGTATTCACTGTTTTGCCATTTCGGCAACATAATATAGACCCGTAATATCACTACTTTATATATTTATATTAATTTTTAACGAAAGCGAGCATGAGCATGCACACACACACACGCGCGCGCGCACACACACACACACACACACACAAAATTACTTCCATCATGAAATGCCAGTGCCTGTTTATAGATATAAAGTTGTACCAAGCAATTGTAAAATTAGCAGAACTTCTTTCCCTGAATCTTTGTACCATGGTAGTGCACAGATGGCTATGTGTCAGTAATTGGAAAGGCGTAATTTGACCCAAATTATCACCTTTCTTCCTTTTCATTGTCTTTGCTGTTCCTCTGTCTCTGTTATATGTGTGTCACTCTTAATAGTATAATGGTGACTTCTTCAGTGTCATTTAGTAAGTCTCTAACCCTATGCACAAGTATACGTTTAACACAAATTTTTTTTTTTTGTAGTTTCCCTTCTAATTACACAGCCTGCAGCAGGATCCTTCCTTCCTGCCTTCTCCTTACTCCCTAGATGTTGCACTTTATCTCCTAGTAAAAAAAAAATCTCCTCGTAGTAAAAAAAAAAAAAAAAAAATCAGCTGTGCCTTACTGAACATGTCCATTCCAGGTATACAGTTTGTACCATGTGTTAAAGTATACTAGTTCTATCCTGTTTATATATCTTCTATTCTCCAACTTATATGATCAGGCATAAGGCTGTTGACATCCTGTAACGGTCACTGTATTGTTGAATACTGCTGTCTGCATCCCTTATGAAAAGTACTGTCCCCTGAACGCTAGAGTATTTTTGTACTCCTTGTCTTTATCCCTTTAGCGAAGGCTAACTTTTCACTGAATGCTGGAGCCTTTGTCCTAGTCAATTGATATCCCTTAAGAGAAGAATAGCAGTTCCTTGAACCCTGGTGCTTTTTTCTTGCCATCCAGCCCAGTGACTTTGATGTGTATTCCCTAACTTGATCTGTAAGTGTTCCAGAGAGAGATAATTTGTTGTTATAACCTTTATATACAGACCTGCGGAGATGCTAGCAGAACCTGAATATTGATTATTATGCTTGTCTAATTGTCCCTGTGTAGCTGCCCCTCCTGTTTCCTACCCCACTCTTTCATCCTTGAGCTGTTTTGTTGTTCAAAACTCCAGCAATCCTTCTAGCAAGACATACAAGCACCATCACACCTCCCTGCTGAGAAATAGTATTTTCTTAAGTAAATCTTTCTTCCTCTTTCCAGCTGCCTGAATGTCTGCTTCTTCCACTGTTTGTCCTTATCATTGAACTCCAACTTCTCCCTCTTTTTTATTTCTGACAGTCTGCTATATCTGTATAGTACTTTTTTCTGTCTTATCCTTCCTGTGTCTAACATTCCTGATTATTAAATTATATTATTTACTTTAGATTACTTTTTATAGAAGCTTTTTAAAATATTTTTTAACAGATTGAGGTTTTACTAGTGTATGTATCATTTGTATTTAATAGTCAAGTATTTTTAAGTGTCATGACATCATTAATTTGTAAGTATAGTATGCCTGAATTCATTAATCTATGAGTAAGTAGAGTATGCATGAATTCAGTAATCTGTGGGTAAGTAGAGTATGTATGAATTTATTAATCTGTAGGTAAGTAGAGCATGCATGAATTTGTTAATCTGTGCGTAAGTAGAGTATGCATGAATTCATTCATCTGTGAGTAAGTAAAGTATGCATGAATTTGTTAATTTGTGGATAAGTAGAGTATGCATGAATCCTTTAATCTGTGGGTGAGTAGAGTATGCAGGAATTTGTTAATTTGCGAATAAGTAGAGTATGTATGAATTTGGTAATTTGTGAGCAAGTAGAGTATGCATGAATTCATTTTGTATGTAAGAGTATGCACAAATTCATTAATTTGTTAGTAGAGTATGCGTGAATTTATTTTGTGAACAAGTAGAAAATGTATACATTTGTTAATTTGTGAGTAAGTGGATGGATTTGTTGATCTGTGAGTAAGTAGAGTATGCATGGATTTGTTGATCTGTGAGTAAGTAAGAGTATGCATGGGTTTGTTAATCAGTGAGTAAGCACAGTATGCATGAATTTAATAATTTGTAAGTAGAGTATGCATGACTTTGTTAATTTCAGAGTATGTGTAGTATGCATGAATTCTGAGTGACTTAAGAAATTTTGATGTTCATCATAAGGATCACTTCTTGTAGTAGCCTTAGCTGTGTGGGTGATACCCTGCTAAGGATAAAACAGATCTCCATCTTCTAAAGCTTCAGTGCACCTTCTAGACTCTCAATTAGTCAACTTGAGCTGAGCTAAGATTTCAAGTTTTAGTGCCGAGCCCTTCAGAGATTTCCTGATGCTAAAGAACACTTTTCTTGTATGCTTTCAAGGATCAGAGACTGGTTAAAGCTGTTCCATTGCTGAGCAGATGGTCAAAAGTCCCTTCGGGGGAAAAACTGCCATTTTAATTGTTCTGCAAAATATTTATCTTAAGCCTAAGAAAAGGTATTTTCAGTGATTAAGTGACTTTTTATTCAACAGGTGCAGCATTCTTTTACTTTTGTGGTTAAAGATTGTTAAAACCTATCTTAAAGTGCTTTGTTCTCTTGTAAAAGTTGTGTTGTTTTACTTTTTTGAGGCTGGGGTAAGTATTTAAACTGTTTTTTTTATTTTTGGTTTTTATAGGCAAAAAGTGACTTTTTACAACCTGCCTGTTTTACATACTTGCTGAGAGGCTTCCCTGGGAATCGAGCATTTTTTTTTTTTGCTTAACAGTTGAACAACCTACCACCTCACTGATTCTTCCTTCTTGCAGCCACAGAAAGAATAAAATTACTAAACAGCCTTTGCAACCACAGCAGGCTGGTAAAGTACCTCAACTGCAGATGGGTAATCCTGCTGTGGCTATATCTGTTATTTCATACCATTTATTTTTCCCAGGCATCCTCTGGTGTAGTTCCTGCAGCCACCATGGACTGGGGACTAGACACATCCTCTGCGGCTGATGGAGTACCCTTGGTGGGTAATGGAGAGCTACTATTGTTGGTCCCGGGAGAAGGAGCATGAAATACTGTTATGCTTAGCCAGAAACCAATAACTATCCCTAGGGATGTTTTTCCTGGCAAAACTGAGTCTGCTTCTTCAGAAATTCTTGTCAGAAAGAAGCAAAAACTTTTTGAATGACCTATGTAATGTTTGATTGGCAGTGACTGGATAGATATCAGTGATGTATAATGTCTGCAACTTAAATTATGTCAGTATGGTTTGTTTTCATTTATATAAATGTATGATTGTCTATGTCATAAGTGATAATTTAATAAAGATGCTTCTTGTTTAATAAAAACAGAGGCAAAAACATAGACATAGTTCTTCTCCTATCTCAGTCACTTTGTTTAAGAGTGATTTATTGGGATTAGGTCTGAATTCAGTTCAGGCTATTGACTCTTCCAGTTTGTTTCTGGTAAAAGAAAAATAGATTCTTCATTTTCAGAAGAGGTTCAAGATTTTGAACCATAAAATAATTATGAAGGGACAGATTCTATTTTGTTTCCAAAATTTCTGATTCAGACTTTGAGTATGGCTTCAGCTAGTTCCTTTGAAGTATTCTCTTTTTCTGAAACTATTTTCAGAATTAATCATTTGTTTCATTGGTGACATAATGATATTCCACAGTGGCCGAAGAGGTGATATGATTTATTACAACTGGAATTTCCAGAACCTACTCCAGTTACTCCTGTTCTTTATGTGTTGAAGAATGTTTTTGTGTCATCCTGTATAACTTGCCTGTTAGCCAGCCTGCTGCCCCAGGAAAGCAGATAAATTGTATAAAGTTCCTTACTTTTATAAGTTTTTATACACTTATCCCAGACAGACCCAGCACCTGTTGTTAAACATTTGATTAATATCAACCCTCTCCTTCTGCTAAGGATGGGAACATTTTTGAAAAATTTGGGGTAAAGTGTACGTTTTCAGAATTCTCAACTGTCAAAGTTATATGTTAAAGTTTATGATTGCCTTCTTTGAGAATATGAGGATTTTTATTGTATTGTATGGATTTATTATCTGAAGAAGACACATATACCATTATAGACTATAAAAATGTTTTACAGATCATAGGCAGAGTACATGATACTATCTATGATCTGTTAATGTGTCGTCAGATAAATCAAGAGATTTACAATTTTCTCTACATTGAATTTCCTGTAATACCTATTATTAAGGGCCTCCCCAAGATTCATAAGAATGTTACACCGATACCTTATAGACCTATAGTATCAGGTGAACATTGGGTAACAGCTCACATATCCAAGTTAGTTGAAGACATGCTGAGACCGATTGTGAATAATTGTACTACTATATTGAGGGACACCTATGATCTTCTTGACACCGTTAAGGACATCAAGTTGGATATTGGCCAGGAACACATCTTTATTACTTTGGATGTTAAAAGCCTGTTCACTTCAATACCAAACATTGAGGGTTTAGAGAGCATTAGGCAGCTTTTGAGTAAAGAGCCTTCTTACAGCAATGAAAAGAACATCCTTGTAAGTCAGTTACTTGAACTTATTCTATACAATAATGTGTTTCTATTTGGTGACAAGTATTATTTGCAGAGATGGGGGGTAGCCATGGGCACCCCCTGTGCCAATACCTATGCCAACTTGGTTGTCCTTTGGTGGGAGAAACAGTTCCTCTTTCCACATGAGAGTTTCAGACATGTCAAACTGTATAGACGCTTTGTGGATGACATCGTTATCATCTGGGCAGGTGATATATCATCCTTCAACATCTTTTTCAGAAACCTGGAAGCCACCAGTAGCTTCCTAAGATTTACAGTAGAATCATCCACTACACATATTGACTTTCTAGATGTGACGTTAAGCTTTACACCTGAGGGAGGCGTTATTTCCACTTTGTACAGGAAACCTTTATGGCGTAACTCATTGTTAACCTTTGATAGCATGCACCCCAGACATGTTTTTAAGGGGATTATAGGTAGTCAATTTTCAAGGGTCAAGAAACTTTGCAGTAAAAAAGAAGATATTGTTAGAGAGGCCTCGATTCTGTGTGATCTTTTTGTGAACAGAGGATATAACATAGAAATGATTGAATGCATCAAACATAAAATACTGGGTGATGTTATACCCAATGATGCACCCCCCACATATAGATTAACAACTCGAATGAACTCACATTTTAGTATGAAAAGTGCCATTTCTAGTGGTTCTGTTAAATATCTAATCACATATACTAGTGATATTAACAGGATACAGAAGGTTGTTTATGACAACTGGCACTTGCTGACTATGGATCCTACAACCAGCAGGTTTATAGGGGAACACCCTAGTTTTGTATATAGGAATAGCAAGAACCTGAAAAGGATGCTCTGCATAGATGCCTATACCTCTTTAGAGACTTGTACGAATTCCATAGTTGTCTCGCACAAACAAGGCACCTATCCTTGCTATAACTGCAGAAGATGCAGTTATATTACTAAGGAACAGCCTTTTAAACATCCAACGAGGGACTATGTTTTTACACCACATTTTTATGCCAACTGCAACTCAACTAATGTTATATATCTTGCCACATGCACTAAATGCACAACGTTCTATGTAGGCTTAACCAAAAGGAAACTGCATGAACGGATATACAATCACCTCTATGATATTAGGAAGAAGGTGGAAACTAATGCACTTGCAAAACATGTACTAGAACACCCGTCACATTGTTTTACCTTTAGGGTTTTGCAATTGGTGGTTGACAACAATAGAGGAGGCAATAAGGATAACATTTTAGCTACTGCAGAACTGCAATGGATCTTGAAATTAGGAGCCCATATAACACCAGGGGCTAATAGCTCGATATCCTTGAAGCCAATGCTGCTGTCTCGTTGAGAGCACATTCTGAAAGAATTTTTCTCCCTATATGTCATTTTTTAGGTATTAGTAATGAGAGAATTGACATTAAATGTGTTTTGAACTACTATTAATGGGCTCTCAAATAACTTTTGATCATGAACCAGTTTTGATTATAGTTAATATGTTATGTAACTCACTGTTGTTAATGTTTTGTACACAGACATGTTTTTTATCCTTTTTATTTTTTTATTTTTTCATTTTTTCATCCTCTTTATGTTTAAACATGAAGTCTTCAGATTGTAGCTAATACACATCAGGATATGCCATGCATAGATGTTATAGCCTTGTACAATAGATATTCATTATTTTTAGACATTCTTCTTGTATTTTTTGGGATGCATACAAATACTAAAAATTTCTTTGGATAGATTTAAATTATGTATACATTTCTTATTTATACATATATTTCTTGGATTATTCTTTATATAACATTTTTCATTTCTATATGGATCTTATGTTTGATTTTTTAGGATGTATATTTTGTTATATAAGCTTTATTTAATATTTGTTTGAATTTTTTATCCATGACTCTAGAGAGTCTGTTGTTTGGATTTTTTATGCCAGCTATAACAGCCCTATAGATCAAGTTTTTAGCATATGGTATAGCATGTTTCAGTCGTACCCAGAAGTTTTAGAAGGAGTTTGACTATATGTTTATAAGAGTATGCTGAACACGATAGCTAATATTACGTAGACAGATACATGTATATGTGAGTTATATCTGTTTATGTAATAAATATTTAATATCTAATGCTTTAAATATATAGGGCTTGCTATAGACGCAAGTATTTTCACCATACATTGGAAGCAATGGTAGAAATTGTTCATAAGCGCAATGTAGCTTTAAATTATACTTGAATCTAGTAGCCATAGCGGGATGGCGTCAGTACGTTATACTATGCTCACTTTTGAACTGCTTTTCTTACGTTGGATTGTTTAGTGGGACAGATTCAACTAAATGTAAGTAATTTGACATCTAATATTCGTAATGAGGCTTCACAGATATATATACTGCATGGTATATTTTGTATTTTGCTTTTATAATGATATAGTTTTCTGAATGCGACTAAACTTGATTGTCTCAGATTTTAAAGCTTGCGATCAATGAGAGGGTTGAGTTCTGCATTGCTGCAGATGTATGCTATTGAATGATGCTAGTATACATCTTCTGTGTTTAGGATATATTTGCAATATTAATGCTTTGATACGATCGAATGTCTCGACTGTCTTTGATCATACTGTTTATTACATAATGATCTATTTGATTTGCATCTTCCTAATTTTGGTATAGTTTATCTGAATTTAAGTCTATTGTTCTAATGTTTATGAAATATTGTGTTCTACCAATGATTTTAAGAGTTGGCCGTGTTTATGGACATGGTTTATTAGGAACGCAGCATGTTTAATGACTTTTTAGTGATTTTTTAGCGATTGTATATATATTGAGGTAGTTCATGTTTAAATTTCATATAATGTTTTTTGGATGTACCAAGCAATAGTTGCGTAGCAGCGAGCTGACTAATTGATCATTTGATGTAATTAATTGAATTGAGTTCCCGCCCAGTGCGGAATATAAGCTAAATGTTTGTTACTTTGAAGTGAAATCTGAAGAAGCGCGGTTGCACCGCGTGAAAGCGCTTATTCCTTTTGTTCCTGCATTTGATATTGATTAAAAGGACTTATTTTTATAAAGAAGAGCCATCGTTTTTTGTTCAGCACAGGATTGGCAGCTTTGCATATGGTTTGGCTTGTTTGAATTGCATTTTGCTGACTTTATATTGCCAACGTCTTTGGCTGAAAACACAGGAATACCACACTTTTTGTCCGTAGTGGCTGGTTCACCGCTTTTTGCTGTTCATTTTGGTTTTGTTTTGGTGAGTGAACCACTCAACAATTTGCTACCGGCTCTTTTTATCACCTATTCTCTTTTTCTGAAACTATTTTCAGAATTAATCATTTGTTTCATTGGTGACATAATGATATTCCACAGTGGCCGAAGAGGTGATATGATTTATTACAACTGGAATTTCCAGAACCTACTCCAGTTACTCCTGTTCTTTATGTGTTGAAGAATGTTTTTGTGTCATCCTGTATAACTTGCCTGTTAGCCAGCCTGCTGCCCCAGGAAAGCAGATAAATTGTATAAAGTTCCTTACTTTTATAAGTTTTTATACACTTATCCCAGACAGACCCAGCACCTGTTGTTAAACATTTGATTAATATCAACCCTCTCCTTCTGCTAAGGATGGGAACATTTTTGAAAAATTTGGGGTAAAGTGTACGTTTTCAGAATTCTCAACTGTCAAAGTTATATGTTAAAGTTTATGATTGCCTTCTTTGAGAATATGAGGATTTTTATTGTATCTATTTCCTCTTTTAAGGATAGAGCTTTGTGTACTATGCTTTTGTATCTTAAGTGGGTACTCATTGCTTGAGCTGTGCTTATGATTCTGCTGCTTTCACTGGGACTGTTGTGAGAAAGTTTTCTTCATTGCTTTCTTACAATCTGCCAGAAGATGTTAAAAATGAAATTTGAATTTTCCCTTGGATAGCGAATCAGTTTTTGGACCATCTGCTGCAGTGATATTTAAAAAGTGTGATGAGGGACGCTATCTGATCCAGTGTGTATCTTAAAATGTTCACCTTTCCTCCTCTAAATTTGCCAGGGGACTTAATGCTACCCCTACAACCTACTTTTAAAAGTAAAATAAATGGATCCAGCAAGCTTCTGATAAGACATTTAAATAGCAATGTCAAGGAGGCTTCAAAAAGAAAAGCAGAACCTTCCAGAACAAAGGACACTCTAAGAAATCTGAAGACTACATACAAGTCTCCCCTACCCCTGCCACCATGGCAACTAGTTAATCCTTCCAGAAAGTCTGACGTTTCAGTTCTGTCAACTGCAAGATCAAACTCTTCTTTACCCTTCTCTTATTTAGCATATGATCTCTTGGGGGTGATAGAGGTTGTCCCCCTCCTCACTTAGAATGGTTTTATTCACAAATGTTTCTAGTGCCAAAGAAAGACATTTCTTGAGGAGTAGCTCTACATCTTTCCTTTCTGAACTTGTTTGCGATAGTGCCCAAGTTCAAGATGCTAACCCTTCAGAAACTGTTACTCCGTATCCCCTATTTCAGTTTTCTGTTAACCTTAGCTTTAAAAGATGCACATCATCACATTTCTATAGATTCAGATTTCTTAAGGTTTTCTGTGTGGATCACATTATATGTTCTCTGCATTATCCTTTATTCTATTAGCTGCTCCAAAGGTATTCACAAAGTGTCTAGCTGCTGTGATACCCTACTGAAAACTGTAGGGTATTCACATTTCCTTATTTAGACAATATGCTTGTCTTTGCATAGCCTTTTTCAAAGTGTCAAGAATCTCTTATCTAGCTAAGGGATCTCCTACACAGACTGGGATTCCAGGAGAACATACAAAAATCTTGGCTGAGTCCTGCTCACAGGACTGTTTTCCTGTAATGTCTCCTGGATACCTCAGTTCAATGAGCTTTTCATCCACAAGAAAAAAAAGTAGATCTACATTTAGATCTGTTCCTAAGTTTTTCCACTCAGACTACCATTTCAGCAAGGAAATTTGTCAGGATTCTGGGTTTCACGGCTTTTTCCTCTGTCAAGAATGAGAAGAATAGAGTGGTACCCAAAATATGTGTGGTCTGAACATCAGCATTTCCCAACATTCCAGAATCCAGTTTTTGGGATTGTCAAAAAAGAGACTTTTTGTTGAAGACACCAAAATTCTTAGAATCCAGGTCTCCCATTCTACTTCCCAGCTTTAGCACATTTGGTCACTGCAGACACCCCAGACTTTGCTTGGGGATGTCAATGGAGATAAAAGTGCAGGGTCTTTAAAAAAGACAGACCAAAACACATAGACATAAAAGAAATGTTGGCATTTAACTCTGACAGTCTTCATTCAGGATCTTTCCAAGTGTTTACAGACAACACCACAGTGATGTGGTACATAAACTGCTAAGGAGGTACCAGATCTAACCCTCTGTGCATACTTGTTATGATAGACTGGTATATAGCTTTTCAACACAATCTCACAGTAAGGGATATTACATACAGTCATGACAAAATTGTGTGTCAGACCAGCTGATCAGGATGAGGACTCAGGAATAGTAATTGGATCAGGGGAGAGGTCGTTCTACAAGAATTGATTAAACTGTGGAGAAAACCTCAAGTAGATCTTTTTGTCTGTGTTCACAGTAATCATTTAGGAAAATTATGCTCTAGGATTCCATGCAAGAAGGCCAAAAAGACATATGCTTTTTTCTTTTCCTTGTACACGAATATTCCTGTATGTTGTTCCACCCTGTTCACTAATATCCAAGGTTATTCTGAAGATTAAAATATACTGTCCAAAGAACATTGCAGTGTCTACCTTCTGGCCCAGGCAGTGATGGATGTTCCTCATATTAATCACTGCTGCAATAGCCTTATATGTTGGGTTATATCCTGCCAAGGATATAACAGCCGCCAGCTTAAAAAGTATCTGGGTAGCTTCCATTCATCTAGCTGTCAAATAGCTCAAGCAAAGCTGACTAAAAGACAAGGTTGAGTGTAAATCCCTTCAGAGCTTTACTTCTACTGAGGAGTATGCTCCTCTGAGGCTTTCAAGGATTGACGGCAGGCTTGTGCTTTCCCTTTGAGGAGAAAAAAGCCTCCATTTTCTTAATTTTGTTGATGTTTTATTACTTTACTTTTCTCTTCAGGAAAGTTATTTTAAAGCTAGGCATGCTGTGTTTTAATGGACTCTCAAAAACTGTAACATACTTTGAAATGGAGCACTCATTTTTTTCTGTTGGTTTAAATGTTGTATAAAGTAACTGAAAACATTTTTTCTGTTGAAAAATTGTGTTTATTTTTTCTTTTGTGGGGCTGGCATAGTGTTTTAAAGTAGTTTTAGCAGTGTTTTTTCTGTCAAAAAGTAACCTGGTCTGATAGGGTTTACTAGCAGTTGCTGCTTGTCTTCTCTGGGAAAGAGGCCCCTTTTTCATCTTGACTGTGGAAGAGACAACTGGTCCCATGGTTGGTCCTTCTTCCATCCACAAAAAGAAAAAGTTAATTCAAGCAGCCTTTGCCACCACAACAGGCTAGAGGTTTACCTCAACTGCAGGTGGGTGATGCTGCTGTTACCATTTGTTGTACCTCAGACCACTCATCGTTTTACCCTGGATTCCTCTGGTGTAGCACCTACAGCCAATATGGTTGTCCATGTACTCTACAGCTATTAGGATCCATTCAGTGGGTAAAGGAGAGACACTCTTGTCAGTCCTGGAAGAGAGAGAACAAGGAAGGTTTCCATGTTGTCAGAATGCTGTGCCCATCCCTGGAGAAGCCGCTGCTGCCATTGGTAACATGGGAGGCCCCATGTTTTCTGTCTGAAAGAAACAGAAAACCAATCATGCATCTACTCCTACGCAGATATCTTTGTATAGGAGAAGTTTACTGGCTGTAGCTAAGGGTTTATAAAACTCAGGCTATTGATCCTTGTTGTAAAGTAGTTTCTGGTAAAAGAAAGATGGATTCCCCTTTTCCTGAAGAGATTCAAGAGTCTGACTCTGAACAGGAAGGTGCAAAGACAGATACTTTTTTCCCCTCAGGTTTCTGCTTTAGACTCTGAGGAGAGCTTGGTGTCTGAGTCTCCCTGTGAGGGTTTTCTCTTTCTCTGAGTCTGTTGCTAAAATGTGCCAGTGTTTTCAGTGGGAAGTTTCTCAGTCCCTCTGAGAATATTATGAGTTGTTACAGAAGGATTTTCTAGAAGCTACACCCATTCCTCCTGTTCTGTATGCTTTAGAGGTTGTATGTGTTACTGCCTGCAGTTTTCCTGATAGTCAGCCAGCTACCCCTAAAAAGGCAGATAGGATGCAAAAATTTCCTCAGTCTTTTAAATTTTTATACACCTTGTTCCCAAACCTGAACCGCAGTTGCAGCTTTAGGTGATTCCACCACTGCCAAGCACTTAGTTAATTCCAATCTTACTATTTCTGATAAGGCCTTGACAATAAGTAATAGGTGTGGGAAAACTATTCTGCAACTTTGATTTTCAGAATTTCAAATTGTCAGGCACATATGTTAAAGTATGTCCTGACGAACTGTAAAAGTATGAGGAATTTTTTATCTGCAGTTTCTTCTTGTGATGATGATCTGCTTTAAATAACTTCTTAAGTTTCTTTGCATTGTGTGTATGACTGTTGATACTTCTTCCAGGGCTATGGACACTGGTACTGTTTTAAGGAGGTATGCATGGCTGCATTATCATAACCTCTCAGATGGTGTTAAAAATGAGATTTTAAATCTCTCTTGGATTTAGTGTTTCACCCCTCTGCTGCAGAGGTTTTCAAAAAGTGTGATGAAAAAGAAACTAATCCAGGAAATCTCTTAAGACCTTTTCCAAAAATGGGCATGGAATTTTCTATATCTTTATCCAATTTTGGCAAAAAAAAAAAAAAAAGAACAGAATAAACAATCTCAGCAAAATTCAAGTAAAGAGACATTTAAGAAGAAATGTCAAGGGGGTTCCAAAAAAAGTTTCGAACCTCCCAAAACCGACAGATTCCAACAAGTTTGAATGACTGTTTAAGGGACCTTGTTATCCCCTATCCCCTCCCACCTTGGCCCCTTTCTTCTTCCAGAATGTCTGAATCTACATTTTTCTCTTTGGCAACAGGTTGTTCTGAAAATCATTCCTCAAGGTTACATATGGCAGTGGGAGGAAATTCCTCCTTTCCAGATGATCATTCCTCATCCTCCAGATCAGATGCTTTTTCATAGATTCATAGATTAGTACTAAGCTAACTGCCCGTGTGAGCCATTTTAAGCTTAGCCAGTTATCCCTTGTGAGACTCAAACCCTGCACCTTGTGTTTGTAAGGCAAACACCTTAACCATTAGGCCACCCTCCCAACCTTTTGTTTCTACATGTTCTTTATCACATGCTGTCCCAAGGAGTGATAGAACCAGTTCCTCTTTCACAGATGGAGAAGAGTTTTTTATTCAAGGATGTTCCTAGTGTCAAAGAAAGAAAATGTTTTGAGACCATTTCTGGATCTTTCTTTACTAAACCTGTTGGTGCCCAAATTATGTCACTTCACATCTTGCTACCTCTTTTTTCTCTTTCAAGTTTCCTGTTAACACTAGACTTAAAAGATGCTTATCATCACATCCCTATTCATCCAGACTTCAGATGTTTCTTAAGGATTTGTGTGTGTGGGTCATATTATCAGTTCTCTGCCTTACCCTTTGGACTATCAGCTTCAACAAGGTTATCCATAAAGTGTGTAGCTCCAGTTGTAACTCATTGCAGGCTACAGGGTATCCACATTTTTCCATATTTAGATGACTTGCTTATTTTTGCAAAATCTTTTTCAAAGTGTCAGGAATCTCTCTTTTGGATGAAAGATCTCTCACTAAAGCTGGCATTCCAAGTGAACATTCAAAAGTCTTTCTTGACTCTGTCACACAGGATTGTGTTCCTGGGATGTCAACTAGACACCTCAGTTCAGAGATCTTATTTTCCAGAAGAGAAAAATACATCATTATTTAGATATATTTCTAAGATTTTCCACTCAGACTTCGGCCACTGTGAGGTAATACCTCAGGAGTTTGGGTCTCATGATATCTGATTCCCACCATACCCCTGGCAAGATTCCACATTAGAAAAATACAGTGCTATCTGAAATCTCTTTCTCAGCATCAACACCCTTTATCTTTTCAAATCCCAGTGTTCTGGTTTATCAGAAGAGAAACATATGCTTAAATCTAGGGCTTCCCTTCTCCCTTCCTTCTCTAAAACAGTCTGTCACCACAGACATTTCTGAGTTTGCTTTTGAAGCAGCTTCAGGAGGGATGAAAGTGCAGAGGGTGTTGGACAACAAGGATAGGCACTAGCATATAAATGTCAAGGAAATGATTGCCCTGATCAAGGTACTCATCTCTCTGAACCATGTTTGGCCCTGAGACCTCTTCAAGTGGTGACAGACAATACCACAGCCATGTGGTAAATCAGCAGGCAAGGGGGAACCAAGTCTTACACCCTTTGCAGGGCTAGCCATGTTAGCTTGGAATATAGCTTCACAGCACAATTTCACTCTGCAGGCATCCTACATTTCATCAGACCAAAATTGTTTGGCAGACAAACTGTGCAGGACCAGGGTGGACCCTCATGAATAGAAACTAGATCAGAGGTCTTCCAAAATCTGATCTATGTGTACAGAGTTCCTCAGGTAGATCTCTTTGCCTCTTCTCTGAACAATCAACCAGCAATATTATGTTCCAGAACTCCATGCAAGAAGGCCTGGAAAACAGATACCTTTGACTTTCTTTGGACAGCGGTCACCTTGGATTCTTTTCCACCAATATCCAGGGTACTTCTAAAGATGCAGAAAGAATCCCACAAGGTCAATGTGGTGATCCCCTTCTGGCCCAGGCAACAGTGGTTCTTTCTTCATTTGGATATGTCCAGAGACAATTACCACAATCTTTCTCACAGGCTGGATCTGTTCAAAGAACAGGGGTATTTGATTCACCTGTACATCAGTCCTCTTCAGTCGACTGCCTGGATGACAGGGCCTTAATTTCATTTAGGCATCTGTTTACTTAGGACATGCAGCAGGTACTAATGGAGGCAAGAAAGCCTGCTACTAGAAAATAATGTATTAACAAATGGAAAAGGTTTTGCTTTTGCTGCCAACAACATAACCAGCACCCATTCAGGGCTAGTTGTCCTCTGGTTTTGTCATATTTCTGTGGGCTTTCTTATTCCTCTGCCAAGGTTGATTTATCGGATATTTCTGTATGCCTGTCTATGGATCCTTCTCTTTCAATGCAGTCTCATGTCAAAATGTTCTTGAAGGGGGTTTTACATAAGAGCCCTCCAAGAAAACTGGTACTCCATCCTTGAGATCTTAATATTGTATTAGAGAAGATAACATATGCTCCAATTGAAACAGCTGATCTGGTTGACAGATGCCTGGTGTCAAAGACATGGTCTCAAGCTCAATGCCAAAAAGTGCATTGTCATCCCCTTTGGTAAAAATTCTGTACCCATGAACTACCACATAGGCTGTAGTCTACTTAACACCGAAAGTGTGATAAGAGATCTTGGAACACCGGTGGACAGTAGTCTCTCCTTTGATAATCACATCGCCAAAGTGTCAGGAAATCCTTCTACGTGGCACACCTCATCACAAAAGGTTTCTCATCCAGAAAAAAAGAGGTCATTGTTCCCCTCTACTCATCACTCATTAGACCCATTATAGAGTACACCACCCCTTTTGGTATGTACCTCACAAGACATCTACAACAACTGGAAAGGCTGGAAAAAATACCTCACAAAGAGGATTGCTGGCCTCAAACAGATGCCTTACACAGACCGTCTCAAAAAACTGCAGCTTTACTCCATCGCATATCGCCTACTCAGAGGCGATCTCTGCCTAACATACAAAGCTATGTCAACCCCAGAGCTGTTGGACATGCTCGACTTAAAGAAGTCCCAATCCCTCTGAGCTACACGCTCTAGGGACCTAAACCTTGTCACCACAATAAACAGAACATGCTGGAGAGATAGATTCCTGTTCCAGAGACTTCCCATACTCTGGAACAGACCACCTATCTATGTCAAACAGAGCTCCTCATTAGCACTCTTCAAGAAAAATCTTGATGATTGGATGGGTAGTAGGAAATTCACCCCGGGGATCACTTCTGTGGTTCTGCTTGACAGGGGCACAGGAAAATAATTTTCTTGGGTGGCGAAAGCCAGGGTACATTTTTGGCTAGGCTTGTTTAGGTCCTAGGGCCAATAGCCTAGTACCTACCTATGAACTTGAGGTTCTTAACATGGAAAATGGTTTTACTGATTGCTCTGACCTCTACAAGAAGGGTATCTGAGTTGCAAGCTCTTGTGATGAACCATCCCTATCTCATTTTCCGTTGTGAACAGGGTTTCTTTGAGAACTAATCCTTATTTTATGTCTAAAGTGGTATCCAGTTTTACTTTAAGCCAAACTGTCCATCGCTCTCTTTTCTTTCCTTATCCTAAAAATGAAGAAGAAGGGATTCTGTGTAGTGTAAGAGGTCCACAAACAATCCTGGTACCATTTTTTAAACACGTTTATAGAATTATCACTTGTGACATAGGCAAATTTACATTTATACAAAAGTAATCAAACTGTATTAACAAATTAACATTATACTTCACATATATTGCTGTATATCATATAACATACAAATCAATCTCAGACCCTGCCTTGATGAGACTGCTGCATATCTGCAAGTCAAGCTCCACTCGAGTAACCCATACGCGTGACCTTAGCCTGGTCTGCAATAGAACTTGTTGGTGGGACAGATCTGTGTCCCAGAGACTCCCCCATCTGTTGAGTAGACTCCCTTTCCACATCAAGCAGAGTACCTCATTAAAAACTTTTAAGCACAACTTGGATAACTGGATGGGAAACAGAAAATACACCGCTAGGATTCCACCTGTGTCCCTGCTGGACAGGGGCTTTGGGTGCTGACTTGTCTAAACATGGACTAAACTCTTGGCTAGGCTTATTACGGGCCTCGGGGCCAATAGCCTAGTAACTTTCTATGATAACCTAAGCAACATTACATAAATTATTCAACTTCTGCCCTTTTTTAAACAAGGAATATCTGTATTAAATCATCACTTACAACATAAGCAATCATATATTTATATAAATGAAAACAAACCACACCAACACAATCCTAGTTGCAAGCATTTTATATCACAGACCATACTGACACACTCCCAGTAGCAGGCATTATACATCATTTATAATCTGCCCAATCGTTTTCTGTCAAACATTACAAAGCTTAAGTCCTGCCTTCTCTTAAACCCCTGTATGTATTGTTTCCACAATTCCCATTGTTTCCTATATAGCTTGCTCCTACCATTTTCTAAAGATCCCAGTTCCAGTTGTCTTGTCTCTGTTACTGTATTCACTACTTCTAATATAGTTGGCTGAGATTTTGATTTCCATTGTCTAGCAATTGCTTTTAGGCAGCTACCATAATTAGACACAGCAAGACCTTAACATGTCTAGGCAGTTCTGATTCTGTATCATAGCTCAGAAAAATCATCTCCCTCATCACACCAATCCACCCACGCAGCATCTCCAACAGTTCATCCCACAGGGAATCCTTAAAGTCCAACAACCCACCACACTCCCAGAAAATATGTTCCCAAATACCTCTTTCTTCCCTGTCATACCGCCAACATTTGCTGTCTACCTATAGAAAAATTCTCTGGAGTCTACTTGGGGTATAAAAATATCTATGTAAACATTTCCAAGCAAAAGTCCTAAATCTTCTAGATTTTGTTGCATATTTGGGAGACATACATATATCTTCCCATTAATTCTTTGTGACTTGCTTATAAGCTCTACTAATTATTCCTTTTTTAATGGCTGCTTCTGTTCTAGATACTACTAAGCACTCTACCAGTGCTGATCTTTTGTTTATGACTCTCCTATTTCTTTCTCTTTGTCTATACTCTGATATCAATCCTTGATAGGGAAAACAGTCTTTAACCTGCAGTCCAAATAAATTCTTGGCCTCTTCCCATTCTGTTACTTTTCCCTCTCTAGTTATTTGCTCCCAATACCTTGGTTCCTTTGCCAGTTGTCTCTAGTAAATTCCAGTCCCCTCTTGCCTATTGTCTATATCCCTAATTGCAGTCATCCATATGGATAGAATCTCCTTTCTCCATTCCCATGTTGGCTTAATTTTTAGAATACTTTTTGCTACTTTATGGATATAATATTCTGTATGATTATTGTTATTTTCCTTAAAGGTCTGCAGCCGAAGTCCCAGTCTGTCCTTGTTTCTTCAGCTTTCCCCCGTTTCAACATCATCCCTTTCCACTTTGAAATATAGTTTTCTGTTTGTGCTATGCATAGGAGCCTTAACTGTGTAGCTCTGAAATACCCCTCCAAATCGGGTAATCCCAGTCTGCCCTATTCTACTGAAAGAATGGGCTTATCCCACTTGACTGTTGCTGTTTTCCCGTTCCAGATAAAGTCCTTCAGCTCTTTATTAATTGCTATCCACAACTTCTCCTCTGGTTGTTAAAAATATGCCTGACCTGTGTATAAGACTAATTAGACTAAAACCATTCTGACTGCTTGTATCTTACAATCCATATAACAAAGCTTCCATTTTCTCAGTTTTTGCATTATCTTTTATTTAGTCTCTTCCCACATACTCTTAACTGCCACACCAGAAGTATTTTTTAATCCATACTTCTAAATACTTAATTTTATCATGTCCCCACAAATACGGATACTGCTGAACGAATGTGTGTGGGTGCATAATTTACCTCTATTGCCTTTGTTTTAGCTTCAATAATTTTGTATCCTGAAAAGATTTGAAACTGTCTCAAAATGTTCCACAGCACTGTAACTTCTCTTTCTTACTTTGTCAGGTATAAAATAATATAATCTGTAAATAGAGCCAGCTTTTCTTGACCACCATAACAATTATGTCCTTGAATTACTGAGTCTCGTATTTTCTTTGCCAGTGGCTCTAAATATAATGCAAGTAAAGGGGAAAGAGAACACCCCTGCCTGCTCAAGCAGAAATTATCAGAGAGGGCAACACCCACTTTAATTTTCACCTCTGATCGCTAATATTTCCTCCTAAACAACCTTATAATTTTTTTCAGGAAATGCAAATGCTTCCATTCCCCTGCTCATAAATTCCCAGCTTACTCTGTCGAATGCTTTCTCGGTATCAAGACCCACAAACAGCAGTGGTATTTTCTTACATCCTGTTTCCCCTCTTGATCATCAATGTTCTGTTAATGTTGTCAGATATTTGCCTCCCCTCTACAATGCCACATTGATCCATATCTATCAATTTTGCATTACATTTGTCATTCTTTTAGCCATTATAGACATGAGCACTTTATAATCATGGTTTAGTATTGAAATGGGCCTGTATGAAGCTGGGTTTGTTGGATCTTTACCCTCTTTATATATTACAGCTACCCCTGCTTTCTTTCAGGATTTTGGCACTTCTCCTCCTCTTAAAATACTGCTAAACAAACCTTCCAGATCTTTATCAATTTTTTCCCTCCTAGCTTCCAAACTTCCACAAGAATACCATCTGTTCCTCAGGACTTTACTGTAGATTGGTTGTACATCGCAATTTTTATCTCATCTCCTCTCCTCCTATCCTAACCGTTAGTAATTGAGCCTCATCTACCTCAAACCTTGGCATATTTAATTCTTCCATAAACAGTTCCATTTGCACCATTTCTTGATTTCTATAGTTTTCTGATTTATACAGACTTTCATAGAATTTCTGAAATATTTCTAATACCTCTCTTAAGGATCTCTAGTTACCTTCCCTTGTTATAGGCTCCCTAAGCTTGCTGACAGCCCTTTCTACTTTCTGTTACCTGAGTTGTTGTGCTAAAAGTTTTTGTAATCTACTGTATTATCAACAAACAGTTGCTTAACAGCAATCTTTCTAAACTCTTACATATTATTGAGATAATCACTTATTTCCTGCTTGGCATTCTGCTGTTGATCCTCTTCTTGTTTTGTAAGATTCCCCCTATTCTGCAATACTGTAACTTTTGTCAGTCCCTCTAAATAATTCTTGCTACTTCCTAACTGTAGCTCCCTTTCTTTTATTTCCACCCTATTTTTAAACTCCATCTTAATTTTATCCCACTCCCTAGCTATATTTTCAGAAATAATTTCTATTCTCTCTAATAGCTCCTGAATAATCTCCACCACCCATTTATTAAATTCGTCTCTTTTCAGCAGATAGGTGAGAAAGTGCCATTGTCTTATTTTTATTTCATTACCCTGTGTTTTTATTTTAGTTACTATTGGCACATGATCTGAAAAAGTTATTGGGCATATATCAAGACCTTCAATTAAATGCATGTGTCTGTGAAATGTAAATTCTATTTAGCCCAGCCGTGTTTTTATATCTTGGGGAATAATCTGTAAATTCACTCCGAAATCCTAGTACTGAATTCACATCTTCCAATCCAAATATTTTCATAAATTTCTTCAAAAAGCTTACCTCCTTTGTTATACTTTCCCTTCTGGGCCCCCCAGAAACATCTTCACTGTTGTAAATCACATTCCAGTCCCCACCTATAAGTAACGTTCCTTGCTGAAAACTGATTATTTCTCACAGAATTTTCTTAAGCTCCATTAAAGCGGTTTTAGGTGGAATATAAAAACATGCCAGTGTAATCCTCCTCCCTTCCCGGAAGCCTCTTAGCACTACAAATCTGCCATTATTATCTTTTTATTCCTCTTCTGTCACTATTGGAGATCCTCTTGCAATTAATATAATTACTCATCTTTTCCTTTGTCCCAGGTATTCTGCTGAATAACGATTCTGAAAAACATTCTTCATCAAATTCACATGTTCAGTTTTTTCTGTGTGTGTCTCCTGTAACATACCTATTTGCACTCTACATTTTTTAAATACAGTTCACTACTCTTTCTTTTTTGTATTTATCTGTGAGACTGTTGACATTTAAAGATATTACAGAAAGCATAGTTGCATTAAAAAGTGATTATTCTCACCTTTTATGTATAACACCTTTTTGTTAAATGTCTAGTTCCAGCCTTCATGTTACATACATACATTGTTTGACAGGTTGAACTTTTATATAGTTGTTTTTTTTTGTCATATCCATTTGAGCCACAAGTCTTACAAAACTTTTCATTTTAGTGAAAGTCCTCAGACAAGAATACAGATATACCCCCAATACACCCTAAAACCTATTCACTTAATGCTAACACACAGAACTATGTACATCTTCCTGAAGTTTTGCCCTACTAATAGGAACTGAAGTCCCAAACTGGCAGCCACACTGACAGACTTGAATTAACCTAAAAGAAAGGTTAAACATGCTAAGACTCATGGTGCAACCCATGCTTCTGCTAAGTGCTAATTGGTTTTGTCTTTTCTTTATAGCTCTCCCAGCTGGGAAAACCCCCTAATGCTTTCAGAGAACATTATCTCCTAGCCAGTTTCTCTTGTCTTTTTTATTTTTATTTTTTCCTCAGCTAGTCAGTCTCGTCTCCAGCAGACTGTAGCCAGTTTCTCTTTATCAGATTGTCTCCGTGGAGACATGAGAATCAGGCACCCAGTTTCTGTTTACTAGATTGTTTCTATGGAAACATGAAGACCAACTGCAGAATTGCTACTGAGCATACATCTGCAGTATTTGTTAGAAAAATGTCTCATAATATTTAGTAGTCTTTTTCTTTTACTTGCCTACTCTTAAAACGTGTTATTAAATCAGTCTAAGGTCCTTAATCGAGTCATTCTCTCATACAAGAATAAGGAAAAAGCACATTATTTTTTCTTTTGTCATGCTCATTTAACCAGGCTTTTTTTTCATTGCATCAACTACATTTCTTAAAACTGAACAAGAAGAAAGAGAGGAGAAGAATGAAAGAAGAGAAAAAAAGAACAGTAGAATCTGTTTACAATCCTCATTACACGGAAAAATAACTGTGAAACCTTTATAACATGCAAATAAAACCATACACCACAAAAGTATTGCTATTAAGAAAATAAATTATTTACTTATTAACTTATTCCCTCCTGTTCCAGTCTCCAACGCATTTTTTGAAGATTAATAGCATGAAGTAGGGCATATGCTTTAGAGTATCCCACAAGTCCAACAGATTCTGAAAAAGTGCAATATTTCCAGACTTTCTTGTTCTGTCATATTTTACACACATAATTATTGCACTGTCATCCCACATTGTTACTGGTTTTATTACTGTTCATCTCCTACCCCAGATCCTCTCTCTGCTTCATTTCCAACATACTCTTAATTCTTCTAATCAACTCTCATGCTCCCTTCCTTCACTCAGTATTTTCTGTTGAAACATTGGAAAAGTTCCATGGGTACAGTCTCTCTGTGGTCTTTAGTACCAGTAGAACAAGAAGCAGTATGTCTTTTTATTTCACAGCTGACTTTTTTGGACATACTTTTGTATTTCCTCCTTAGCATGTACTTCATCAAAAAATGACTTTGTCCCTACATGGAAGAATACCAGTCCAGTTCTTATTTGTATGCTCTGTCCACTAATTCTATTATTTTTTGAAACATCTCTTCCTGAGCAGTCTCATATTCAACCAGACTTTTCTTGATTCTGACCTCTGATTTCTGCAGCTTTATCACCTCGTCTTAGTATTTATTTAAAGCTTCTTCCATTTTTTCCAGTCTTTTGTTGTCTGTGTTGATATATTCCATCAGTGTCTCTTTTATTTTAACCAGGTCTGTCTGCAGTTGTGGTTTTATCTTCCTGTAGACTAGTAGAAATCATGTCAGGAGGTTACATTGCTTTTTGTTGAACAGCTGCAGAACTTTCCCCAGTCAGTGTTTCTTCCTCACTTTTTGTGGCTATTTTTTTTTCCAGGTCCTCTGTATTTTTTTTCTGGTATCCAGCTGGTATACATTCTAGCCAGTTATTGACATTTACCAATAAACACAAGTCTTCTGGCCTTCTCTGCTGTGTTTCTGTTTTCACACTGGGAGAGCTAGAATTAAGCTGTTATTCAATGTGCAGCCATCTGTAAGTTAATCCGGATACATCGTGACATAGCAAAATCTTTTAGATCTTTGGATCAATTGTTCATTTTTTGTGAAGGTAGGAAGGAACAACCTGTGTCAACACAGACTATTTCCAAATGGTTGTCTAAGGCTATTACCTTTTGTTATAGTCACCATAACAAATCTGTTCTAGGTAGGGGCAAGGCTCACTCTAGCAGGGCCTTGGCTTCATCTATAGCTTTTTGGAAAGGATTGGATTCTAGAAGCAATCTAGAAGTTGCTATTTGGTTGTGTGTACAAACTTAAAAAAAAGTACTATAAGCTTGATTTCTTCTCTTGGTCCAAATCAAACTGTGCTAGGACTGCTCCCCAGTGAGTCCTGGACTCTTCTCCTTTCACCTCCCAAATATAGTCAGCTGTGGTAATCTACCCATACAGCTAAGGCTACTGCAGCTGTGATCAGTATGATGAACATAGTACATTTGTGTAAGCTGAACTTACCATAACAGTAGATGTTCAGCTGCAAGGACAGTGCCAAGAAAAATAAAAAAAAATAATAAAAGTCTACAACCTGCCATTAAAAAAAAAAAACAAAGGGGATGGAGGGAAGGAGTGGCTACTGCAGCACTGACAATTTGCAAATCTTAGAGTGAAGTTTTAAGACATCTAGTTAACCTTTTTTAATTTAATAAGGTTGGTTTTAAGCATTTGCTTTTGGTTACCGTAAAGTACAAAAGTTTTTAGCACAAGGAATTGTGCAACAGAAAGTGGAAAGATCTATATCCAAACTTACAGAGCCTATGACAAGATGTGTTACCAGTGGTCTTATATAAGTATTAAAATGTGTCTGAAATTTTATAAAATCTACAAAGCAAATGGAAATATTTGTGGAAGACTTAGTTATGTCAGGTTACAGGAATATGAGGTTTAACAATTAATAGCCAAGGTTTGAAGATTTGAAATAAAAACAATGATTTATTATCAATGAGCAGGGATGTCTGTAGGAATAGGTAGTCATCTCACTCCACAAAGGGAGAACCATGACTGACCTGGGCTACTAGAGACCTGTCAGGCTCACTAGCTTTAACTGTAAGGCAGTAGAGCACATCATTATGGACCTCATAAACAAGAACATAGGCAGCCTTCAAAACATAGACCTAAACTAGTTTGGGTTTGTTAAAGGCAAGTCCTGCTTCTTGAACCTGGTGTACTTTTTTGAACAAGTCATTAAGGCATTAGACTCAGTTTACACAGCGTATCTGAACTTGACCAAAGACTTCAATACCGTTCCACACTTGGGCATCATTGATAAGCTAATCCAGTTAAATTTAAAGTCCTGTGTTATCCACTGGATAACATACTGTCTCAACAACAGAATCAAGCCTGTTAGTATTGCAGACCCAGTCTCATCTAATAGAGTGCTTACCGAAGTGTACCCCAGGGATCAGTTCTGGGACCACTTCTCATTCATATCTTCTTCTGTGACATTAAATTAGACACCGGATGCCTGTGGCTGATGAAGTTTGCCAATGACTGCAAACTCAGTAGTGCCATAAATATCCCAGATGGCGTATGTATTCTCCAGAAGGACCTAACTCATGCTAAGAAGTGTTGCTTGGACCTTGGTCTCAGACTACATTTGAAAATTAAAGCATTGTGTCTTTAGGCAAATCTGGGCAATCCTGCTTATATCACCTAGGTGACCGCCCCCCCCCAAGAAAGTGACTCCATCATTTAGGACTTGAGCAAGTGCATTGACTACCTTGTGACCACTGTTGTTAGGGAATCCTTTTAAATAGCAGAACTAATCACCAAGGTCATAGCTTTTAGATCCAGGTAATTCATTGTCTCAGCCTACTCATTCCTTATCAGATCAATAATAAAATGTAATCCCCCCTTTAGTATGTACTTGGGTAGACATATGACCCATCTTAAGAGACTGCAGCATTTCCTTACAAAAACACCAGGGCATTGCTCTTCTTGAGTTACCATGTGACCTCTTTAAAGCGCTCTCACTCTTTTCTATTTGTATGCCAGCTTTTGAGAGGAAACCTTTTCCTTGCATATAGAGCCTTGAAAACTTGGTTCGTTTATAACCTGCTACACATCCAGAAAACTAATGCCACCTAAATACAAATTCAATAGACCTGAACTTCCACTAAAACATAACTAGGATTTCCTGACAGAATAGATATCATTCTCAGGGAATAGCTATTTCATGGAATAGATGCGCCTTAGAGGTTAAGCAGAATAGCTGCATGAACCTTTTTAAGTATAACCTGGACCACTGCATGAGCAATTAAAAGTACATCTCTGGTGAGGCCCCTTTAGCTCTTATGGAAACTATCCACAACTAGTTTGGGGCCTGATTTTAATTCCTGTCCTGGTAAATGGTTGGGAATAATTTTCTAGGATACAAATAGGTTCATAGTTGGTTACAAGGCTAATGACACAAGAGCCTTTACAAGCCTAGCCAGTAATACCCAGGATATGGCAATATTATATCTTAATTCCCCAGATGTGGGATGGAGTAGTATCAGGGTAGTGATTCTTTGAGTGTTTCAGTCCTGAGTCTTTTTACAGACTGCCTCTGTCAGTAAAGGACATGCGCAGTACCCCAGGAATGAACTTATGGTCTTCGACTCATATATCCAAATTCTCTTGGTTGACAGTACCAGCTTAGGACATATGTAGACTGTAATACTAAGAACCTTGTTTATGTTGCCACTTGTGATAGTTGCCAAGGATTCTATGTTGAAAAAAATAACAGAACCCTAAAAGAAAGGATATTATGTCATCTTAGTGATATCACCAATGCTTTATCGCAACATATTCCAACTAATTCTAGACATAAATTTCGTTTTTAGCTCTTGAAATGATACAGAATAATGAAAGAGGTGGAAATTTGTTCAGTAAAACTGAAACCATTGAAACATGCTGGATAACTGACTTACAGGCAGTTCCCTTAAAACCAGTATTAAAGGGGAGGAAGCTTTGGAGATGATGTCTGATTGGTTGGTTGTTATTTTAAATGAGGAAGTGCTTTTTAAAAGAATAGGATCTGAAGAAGGCATAGCCAAAAGTGCTCATCCTATCTTTACTTGTTTTCATCCTTGTTTTAGCCTTTTTGCCTTTTGTTTATGTCATGGACTGTGAATTGTGTTGTTAAAATTATCCTTCTGCATGGTGGTATCTCTACATATATTTTATTACATTGTTTAACCAAGATGGGAAGGTTATTCCATAGAAGAAGTAGCCTTTGGGATACAAATCTGTATCTTCAGCAAGTTCTTTTAGGATCATAGGGGATTACTAGGCTATTGACCCAGAGGTCAATTTAAGCCTAGCAATTTCAACCCAATAATATCATAGAGGTGCTAGTCAATACCCAAGATTGCATTTAGTGATGACTGCTCATGTGCAGGAGGTTGTGGGTGCTGTCTCCAGTAAGAATTTACTTTGCCCCATCCACTCATCCAGGATCCTCTTGAACAGTGTCTTAGAGGTGCTCTGTTTCACATGAATTGGTAGCCTGTACCAAAGACGTGGCAGTCACTGGGAGATAGATCTATCCTCCAGCATGTCTTATTTAAGTTGCAGGCCATACTTAAGTCCCTGGAACGGGTAGCCCTAGACCCATTTGATTTATGGTTATGCAGTACGTTCATTAGGTTTGGGTCTTGGGTTGCTATGTAGGCCAGGCATTAGTCTTCCCTAAAAAGTCTGTACGATATGGAGTATAGTGACATGGATTTTAGTTGGTCCATGTAAGGCACATGCTGGATGCCCTTGATCTTCTTTGTTAGAAACCTCAGAGATCTCCCTAATTGTTGTAGATGCTTAGTATGGTACATACCAAATGTGGTGTTATACTTATGGGCCGGATAAGTGTAGGGTATACGGGGGTTATAACTTCTTTTGCTCTCAAGGTGAGGCCTTTACTAATCAAGTGAGCTACATGGATAGCTTTCCTTACAATGGTAGACACGTGGTGGTCGAAGTTAAGGTGGCGGTCAACCTGGGACCCAGGGTCCCTTACTACTTCATGGGTACTTAGGGTATTGTTATTGATTTAATAGCATGAAGAAGGGACATTGTTTGTGCCATAGGGAATGAGATGCATTTCTTTGTATTCACTTTGAAACCATGACTAATAGAGCATCCTGAAGTATACCGACATCATTTGGGGATTCAATGATTGCACCTAGTTTGCAGTCGTCTGCAAACTTGGTCAGCCGCAACCTTTTAGTTTTGACCTGAACTTCTGAGAAGTATATACCAAACAAATAGAGGGCCTAGCACTGACCCCTGTGGCACCCCGCTGATAACAGGTCTGCTGGTTGATGTGGAGGCATCCACTTTGATAGTGTATATCCGGTTTGTGAGCCAGTTAGCAACCCATCTGACAACAAAGGGGGTTACATTCGGTTTGCTAAATTTATCTTTAATGCCTGGATGTGAGATTGTGTCAAAAGCCTTTTCCAAGTTGACATATGCTGTGTGCACAGATTTACCCTCATTGTCACACTTTCAAAGGAATCCATCAGATTTAACAGGCAGGATCTGCCCTTCACTAAGCCAAATTGATTAGGATCCAGGGTTTGGAAGTCACTGATGTCTTTTTTTATGAGGTCTATAATGATATGTTCCATGGCCTTACAGATGAGGCTGGTCAGGCTTATGGGTCTGTAATTCCCCGGGTCTGTTGCTAGGCCACCTTTGTGGAGTGGAGTAATTAGCTGTTCTCCATTCCACAGAAACAAAGCCTGTGGTTAGGCTATGATTGAAAAGGGTACTTAGTGATGATGCCAGTTCATGTTTATCCTGTTTAGAAGACAGCCTGGGATGTCATCTGTTCCCATAGAGGCTGTGTTTTTGCCATGGACAGGGCTTTGAGGACCTGCTCTTCAGATATGTAAGGTAGGGGGGGGTTTGCGGGAGGGTTTGTTTTAAGTTAGGAAGGGATAAGGGAGTGAAATTTTCACCAGACCTGTCCACTAGCAGGTTTGCTATCTCCGTGAGGTCAGTGTGTGTGTGATACTGTTGGCCACCATTTCTGCACATGGCTGAGTCCTACCCTTTAGGTTATGTACATAACTGTAAAAGGTCTTATGGTTATCCATGGCAGTACTTTCTAGGTTTCTGTCAAAGGAGCTTGTGGAGGATTTGACAAGTTATCTTATTTGCCTGTTAAGGCTGAGGTGGGTGCTTTTCCATTATTGGGTCTTTGTCTTTGTTTTCTTGCACAGCAACCTTTTGCATTTATTGTAGAGTTTGTTGATGCTGGAAGTCCATCATGGCAGCTTGATTTTACTTGGGGCTCTGGCTCTGATTCTGTCTGGTGCAGCCAAGTTTATACATTTATGCAAGTGGTTGTACAGGGCTTCAGTGTAAGCTTTGACGAAGTTACCACTCTCAGTTTGAAGTGGAGCTTGAAATGCATTTATACCTTCACCTAAGAGGGTGTAGTTTGCCTGGAAGATTTTAGTCTGATTTCACCCTTTGTGAGTTCTGGTGTTAGTGTCAGTTTTAAGTAATGAGGTTCCAACAGTTGCAGCAGTGCACCTGTTTGATATGTTGGTGAGGACCAGATCTATAATGTTTGTCAGGGTATAGACAATTTGCTCCAGGACATTTGAATTCACAAAGTCAAGGAACGTTTGTGCTAGTGAATTTGTGCTAGAGTAGATTTCCCAGTTGATGGTGGGATGATTGAAATCCTCGATAACCAGTGTGTTTGCTAAAATTTTGATTGTCTTCAGTTTAGTTAAGTAAGCTTTGTGGGTGTCGTTACTCGTTCATGGGGATCTGTAATTGGCTAGGGCTTGAATGGGGGTCTTATCCACCATAACTTGAACCTGGAGTAACTCCATGGAGTTGTCCAGTCTAACTAGACGTGAAGTGAATTTGTCTCTAATATGGATTGAAACACTGTCTCCTTTGGTTTTCACATGTTCATTTTGCGGTCTAAAGGTGTGGAAGGCATTGTAGCCTTGCAGGGCCAGGGTAATCGCTGAGGCTTTCAACCAGGTTTCTGTGACTGTACAGACATCTACATCTAATAACAGAAGTGGTTCCAGGGAGTGCAGTTTTTGGTTTAAGCTCCTAACATTTAGCAGCATGACCCTTATTTTGTTCTGATTGTTTAATTTCATGTCGGTAATGTTGTTTTCAAGACCTTGCCTGAAAAAGGCACTATGGGGAAGGCAACAGTCTTTGCCAGCAGCCAAAAGCCTAGGGGTGCCAGGTGCAAACCATCTCTGGCAAAGCAGCGGGGTTTGTTAACCATGGCTTCCCAGGCTGACAGGAACTGGATCCCCTTGAAATGACACCAGAAACTAGGTCAATAATTGAAATCAATCATTTTGTGTTTATACGGTATCATCATTCTAGGAGAGGGTAGTATGCTGCTCAAGGCTAGGGACATACCTGCCTGAAACACATAATCAGAGAGCCTGACCATGTCTCTCTTCATATAGTCCAGTGAGGTACACCTCAGGTAATTCACACCAACATGAGCTATAAAAGAGTCATAATGGTACTTGTTGCTGATAGACCCCGAGTGCATGCATGATTTGTTGAATCCTGGCACCAGACAAGCAACTGACCGTGACTTTCTACTTGTCCAACCTAGTGAGTGGGACACCCATGTGAAAAAATGTAGTTTTTTTTGTGTTATACCTTACGGGCGTGGTGGTGAGACACTGGTGTTGCTATGTGTCATGGGTGCTGTGGAGACTGTGTTAGCTGTAGCAGACTTGTGTTTTGGAGGTCTCTGGTGTTTCGGTAATTTTTTTGAGAGAATCTCCGCATGTGTGGATTTGTGTGTTTGATGCTTACTATGTGTATGAATAGTGGTTTGCATATGAGTAGTTGGTACTATATGAATATGTAGTGGTAGTGAGTTGACAACCTTCTGCATGTTACTGTTTTGAGTGAGAGAGATTATGCATTCTAGATTGTTGGTGTAAATGCATTTCTCGTACTCTGTACTAGACTGTGTTATTAGTAGAGGGTTGTCTGTGTACATGAGGCAATTGCAAAACTACTTCAAGAGACACATGTCAACAAGGTTGGCAGGAGAAACAAGGGTTGTTCAACTGTCTATAATGCTAGGTTGAAGACTGCTGTCACTAGGGGTGGCTTTTCAGAAACAGTCACAGAGGAGCTCAGCGAATGGATATTTCTGCCTGGATTTTAAGGGAAAAATGTGTTGAATTTAACTGTCCAGCTTTGGCGCACAGTTGTGCAGCGCTACATGATATGCAAACAAGGAGAAACCTGCTCAGATGCAGGGCCTAAATACTAGAAGCTAAAACTTGAAAACATAACTCTTAAATTTCAAAAGGAACAGTGAGGATGCCTATTCCAAGCCCTAGACCAGCCTCCCTTTGCCATTCACATGCCAATAAACACAATTCTCTCACAAAAATGCAGGTAGCCCCCTTTTAATCCAAGATGGCTTGGAAAATGTGCTCACAACAAAAAACTACTACAGACGGCTCAAGAAGCAGCAGACTTGGATGTGGACTATGCTGCAGCTACTAGCTATCCAAGTTTCAGTGGAAAACACTAGATAATATTTAACAGCAGAAAAATAGCAGTGAAACAGTGAAAAAAAACTATTTACAACAGCAGAAAATGAGACAGGAGGCACTAAAAATGATTTAAACAGTTAACAGATCAGTTAATTAAGTACTGCTGATGGGAAAACCATTGCAGGCAGAAGAGATAGCTTTAAAACTGAAAAAATACCATTACAAACTTAACAAACAGTGGAAACAACAAAAACGTTTGCTAAACTGTGGGAACAGCAATAAAATTTGATTTCACAGGCACAGTATAACAGGCAATTGCAATATAATGGTGTAGTTTAGTACACAGTAAATAAATACAATATAAAAGTAGGCAGCAGGCAATAAAAAGTGCAGTAAATAGTATAAATAAGCAAAAAAAAAAAAACAGGCAACTTATGATTTTTTGGAAGATCATAAGCCTCTAGTCGTCTGGTATCTCAGCTCAGAGTTGTGACTGGTAGCCCACCTCATTTCAGCTCACAGCAGGCAAGACCTCCCTTAGAGATGCAAATAAGGTTGAGTTTCCTGGAAGTCATAACCCTTGCACAATTGTTCTTACAAGTATGTAACATTTTCATCAGGGCTGGATCAGAGAATGCCTTTTAGGTCTGGCATAAGTTCCCTCTCAATAAATTATATGAGACAGAGTAAAGGGATAGGACCTTTAGTCAGTTTGTATAAGATGTGCATCTTACACTTTGTATTTTTTAGTGAGAAACCTCTGGAGTCATTGCAATTGGTGTAACTGCCTGATTAGGTACATGCAGAAGGGAGCATTGTAGTCAATTATGGGCCTTATGAGGGCCAAGTGCAATGGCATGATGACTTCCTTTGATCTTCATGCCATACTTTACTTATAAGTTGAGCCACTCAGAAGGATTTCCTCACTACTGTCGCTACCTGGTTGTCAAAGTTTAGGTTACTGTTTATCTGTGTTCCTAGGTTCTTTACCACTGGGTCTTCTTTTAGGGGTGTGCTATCAGTATTATAATTTGCAGGTATATCTGATTTACCTAAGAGTATGAGTATGCTTTTTTTTAGCATTTAGTATCAGGCCATGGTTTTGGCACCAGTTGTCTGTCATTTTTAGGCCTGTTTGTAGGATGTCAACATCATTTGGGGTTCAGTGATTGCTCCCAGCTTACAGTCATCAGCAAACTTGGTGAGCCAGAGGCCCCCAACAATGGCCTTCACTTCACAGAAGTACACACCAAGCAGGAGAGGTCCTGCGGGACAAAACTAGTAACATGTTTCTTATAAGTGGATTCACCTATCCGGACAACATGTGTCTTATCAGTGAGCCAGTTGGCTATCTATCTGATGATGTAGATGTTTATGCCTAACTCAGTAAGTTTATCTATGATCCTGAGTTGGAGATTGTGTCAAAAGCTTTGGCTGGGTCTAGATAAGCAATCTGTAACATTTTACCCTCATCCATGGTCCTGGTTACTTTCTCAAAGAAGTCCACTAGATTAAGCAGGCATGACCTCCCTTTGACAAAACAATATTGGGTCTGGTCCAGTTTTTTGAGAGTTTTTATGCCATTATTGATCAGGGCCACATTAATTCTTGCCATGGACTTGCAGATAAGACTGGCCAGTCTTATAGGTCTATAGTTTCCTGTGTCAGTTGATGGGCCCGCCTTGTGCAGAGGGACGACTGTTGCAGATCTCCATTCCTCTGGGACAAAGGCTGTCTGAAAGCTGTGAATTAAAGAGGGTTTCTAGTGGCCCTGATAGATTCTGTTTTAAGTTATTTAAGAAGTATCCTGGAATGTTGTCAAGACCAACGGAGGCTGTGTTTTTGGCTTTAGCAAGCGCAGTAAGGACCTATTCCGTCATAATGACTGGTAGTGGGATGGTTGTGGGTATTTCTTTGAGTGTGGTAGGAGGTGTTGGGGGAGTTTGAACTGAACTTGTCAGCCAACAAGTTTGCTATAGTTTCAGGCTGGGTGTAAGCGTTGCCATTCATGATTAACTTAGTACGTTGCTAAGCATTTACCCTGAGGTTACGGACATAATTAAAAAAAAGCCTTATGGTTATCTTTAACCTGGGGGGCTATCTTTGCTTCATAGTTTGCTTTGGAAGATTTGACCAGCTCTCTAATTTGTTTGTTCCCACTACTGAGTGTCTTTTTGCACTGTTTTGTCTGTTCTTTTTTGGCTTTGAAGAGGATTTCTTCCTTTTGCTGAATAGCCTATTTATGCTAGGGATCCACCAGGGTGGTTTATTTTTGCCAGTAATCATAGGTTTGACTCAGACAGGTATTGCCTCCTCCATGCAGCTGGGAATATGGTTGTAAATTGTCCACTAGATCAGCAGCCTAGTATGAACTTATGAACAAATGATATTCCTGTGGAAATTTGGAAGCTTGTAGGGAGGACAGTGGTAAAGAACAGGAATCCTTTATTTAATAATATTTTTTAATGCAAGAAGTGCTAGCATCCTTAAAGAAAGCAGTGGTGGCTTTTTTTACCAAAATAAGTGTGTAAATTTGCTTTTAAACCCAAAATGAATGACTGGTTAACAAGTTATAATGTTGCTAAAGCTCAGACATGAGTCCTGCCATACATGGAGTACCAACCCAAATGCTGAAATAAGAAAAGCACTTGTACAACTTAGAAGCCTATCAAAACAAGGTATTGGGCAAAATAAAATGTATCTCATGAAAATAATAGAAAACTCTGTAATCAATACCCTAAGCTATTCTTTAAAGAGATCAACAGCCTACCAGGCAAACATCAGACAGCTCCTGAAAATATTTCACCCATATAGTGTCCTTCAGAGCTTGTCTCAGAATTTAGTAACCCACTTTAATTACAAATCAATAACCCAAACCACTCCCTACCCCGAACCCACCTTACTTTCCCCATTTCTGTTTTAAAAAAGTCAACATCAAAGTCATATAATCAAGCCTTTAACAAATGAAATATGAGAGTCCTCCATGTTCAGATTGCATCTATCCATGGTTCATCTACTGCTGTAGGGAAAACATTACAACCCCAGTACAACATATATAAGTACCACTTGAGCCCAACACAAAACATTATGCTAAACATATATAAATCAGCAATAGTAAACCTACTGCCCAAACAACCCAACCTCTCCAAACTCATTCATTACAGTCTAAAATACGTCTTTCTCACACTTGGTAAAATTCTAGAAAAAAATATCCACTTCTAGGTTACACAGTATATTCAAAGTACAACCTACTGCCTAACGAGCAGGATGGATTTTGAACAGGGCAGAGCACCCAAACTACCGTATGGACTCTTATAGACAAAATACTGCTAAGTATGAACAAAGGTCAACTTACAGGTGCCACATTCATTGATCTTACCAAAGCATTGTATTTAGTAGACCACAACATATTTCTACTCCAGATGCTCTGTATATGCATCTGTTAAACTAGTTTCTCAGTGTGAAACTTAAATCCAAGCACTCATCTTTAGCAAAACTGAAACAAGGTGTATAGCAATGATCTATACTTGCCCCACTTCTTTTCTCAATCTACATTAACAAGCTGCCTCTAGAGATCTCATACATACCAGTATTATTTATGTTGGTGACATGATACTGTACTACTCAAATCAAAACCTCACAGTTCTATAACAAAAAGTGCAATCTGACTTACTGTCTTTAATCCATTGTGTCAGTTATAAAAAGCTTATACTGAGATCCTACAAAACAAAATAATGCTTTTAGGTACCAAAGACTTGACAAAATGTCCTGTTTATTATATATTATTGATCACAATACCACCATTTCTATGGCAAATATCAATTCAAATAAATGCCTAGTACTGTGGATAGACCCATTTATCTCCTTTTTCCTCACTCATACAACAAGAGGAAGAAAATGAATGTACTGTTTTTAGGCCAACAAAACCCTCTCTCCCAAAAGCATCTAGAATAGCAGTAAGGAAAGACATCTTATTTTCCCAGCTATAATACAGCTTCCCCCTAATAGCCTATTCATCAAAAAAAAAAAAAAACTGTACACTCATTCAAATACTTACCAGCAGAATGTGTACATTTGTAACACTTTCTCCAAAACAAGAGCACCATAATTAAACACTACAAAAAAGCAAAATGGCTCCAATTCAAGCAAAGAACAGATCTTCAGCTTAGTTTGCAGCTATTCAAGCTCCTGCAGAACCATTCCTTTTCACCATTATAAGCCACATTAATAAAGGAATCCCCATCCTACAACCTCTACTAGACAACTCAGTGCCCACATTGCATGCCATTTAAACAAAATTTCAAAGTACAGATCATGGCTTTAGGACCCAAACGTTGGGAATCTGTCTCATCCAAACTAAAACAAACAGCCTGTTACCCAGAATTGTAATATTTTCCCAAGCTGACACCGAAATAGGTCACTTGTATTCAGTGCTCTACCCCGGTTAAGAAAATAAATACATACATTAAGTATAGACTAATTTTGATTTTAAACCATGAGTATAGTGTGTTTATGTGTATATTAGATAAGACAATGGCAAATATGTTAACACACTTGATAAATATGGATCTGTGTGGTTTTGTAGAGAGGAAGCAAACATTTATTTGATAATATTAATAATACAGTGATTATCCAAAGGGAAGCTTAATGTAAGAAAACACTGCTGCTGTTGGTGAGTCTTGATTTAGAAAAATATTTTGCTAGAGACAGCTGGGATTTTATGAGTAGGGCAATGGTAGTATTTCTGTTCCCCCGATTGTATAATAGAATTAATAAGGAGGGTATATTAAGGGCTGGAGAACATAATTAAGATGAAAATTCTCCTTTCTGGCAAGCTGGGTTTGAAGAGGGCAGCCAGGTTGTGTTGTCCTCTTTCCCTCTGTTATTTGCTTCGTATTTACAGTTGTTGCAAAGAAAATAAAGGATTCACAAAATAAAGTTTATAACTGGTATGGTAATTAAGAAACATTATAGTTATGTGCAGATAATATAATTTTGTACTTAAATTCAGAAAAGGGCATTTCATTGTTTTGGAATATTTTAAGACAGTTTAGGTTCTTCTCATAATATAAAATAAATGAAGATACAACAAAAGATATAGTGGCAAACTGTGCACAAACATATGACTTGATTCACCAGTACCCATTATTTGTGGAGACATAATTGAATGAAGTATTTAATGGTATGAATTAAATAGAATTCTGTTCCAGCATGTAAGGATATGTGAGGAGAGAATAAACAGAATATAATACAGAAGTTAAGAAATTGGAAGTTCTTGGTTATGGATATAGATAGTAAACTACAAGCAGTGAAATTGTTTTTAGTTCCCTTAGTGTTATATAGGTTCATAGGTAGATACTAGGCTATCTGCCCTAGGGCATTTATAAGCCTAGACAGAGTGTATTTGGCTTCCGCCTCCCTATTAGATTAACCTACTGTGCCTCTGTAAAGTAGGTCACAGAAGGTACCCTTTTAAGATTAGTTTACTGTGCCTCTGTCTAGCAGGGACACAGAAGAGATCCCAGGGTTGAATTTGCGAGTTCCCATCCACGCGTCCAAATTTCGCTTGAAGAGGGTCAGCGAGGGGCTATGTCTAACATGAATTGGGATTCTATTCCAAAGTGAGGGGAGCCTCTGGGAAATGAATCTATCCCTCCAGCATGTTCCATTTATTTTTGTGCTGAGGTTTAGGTCCCTGGAGCGTGTAACTCCAAGGGACTTGGATTTTTTGAGGTGGAGCATGTCCATTAATTCTGGGTTTGACATGGCTTTGTACGTCAGGCATAGATCGCCGGTAAGCAACTGAGTAGAGCTGGAGTTTCTTTAGTCAAGCTGCATAGGATATCTGTTTGTAGCCCATGATCCTCTTGGTGAGGTACTTTTGGGGTCTCTCCAGTTGCTGCAGGTGTCGGGTAAGGTACATCCCAAAAGGGGCATTGTATTCAATTATGGGCCTGATGAGTGACGAGTAGAGGGGGCACAATGACCTCTCTTGATCTAGATGCGAACCCTTTCGTGATAAGGTGGGCTATATAGAAGGTCTTTCTAACCACTTTGGCAATGTGATTATCAAAGGAGAGATTACTATCTACGTTGGTCCCCAAATCTCTAATTACTTCTTCCGTACTTAATAGATTACCACCTATGTGGTAATTTGTGGGCACCTTGTTTTTCCCAAAGGGGATGACTATTCACTTTTTAGCATTTAGCTTGTGGCCGTGGTTCTGGCACCAAGCATCCGTCTCTGTGAGACCCTTTTGGAGGATGCTTGTGTCAGCTGGAGATTCAATTATGGCCCCCAGTTTGCAGTCATCTGCGAACTTTATCAGGCATAATCCCCCCGTGTTAGCCTGAACCTCAGAGAAGTATATACCGAACAAGAGAGGTCCCAGAACTGAGTCCTGTGGGACACCACTTGTAACTGGTTTGGATTCGGACATAGCACCTGCGATTCTGACCATGTGGGTTCTATCTCTGAGCCAGTTTGCAACCCATCTTGTGATGTAGGAGTTGATATTTAAGCTGGTAAGCTTATTTATGATGCCCGAGTGGGGTATTGTGTCGAAGGCTTTTGCGAGGTCCAGGTAGGCTGTGTGGACTACCTTGTCCTCATCTATGGCTTTGGTAACTGTTTCAAAGAAATCAACTAGGTTTAAGAGGCAAGATCTGCCCTTAACAAAGCCGAATTGGGTAGGGTCCAGTGTCTGGAGGCTCCCAATGTCTTTGTTTATGAGTTCCATGATAATACGCCCCATAGCTTTACAGACCAGACTAGTCAGGCTTATGGGGCGATAGTTTCTGGGGTCCGTTGTGGCACCATCTTTGTGGAGTGGGACCACTGTAGCTGTACGCCATTCTTTGGGTACATATCCTGTAGTAAGGCTAAGTTTGAACAGTGACTTAATGTGAGGGTTCAGTTCTTCTTGGAGCTTGTGTAAGACACAGCCTGGGACACCGTCCGGTCCCATAGATGCTGTATTTTCTGCTTTGGAGAGGGCAGCTTTCACCTGTGCATCTGTGATGTCAGGGAGGTTACATTCAGTTGGGATAGGTGTTTGCTCCTTTGGGGGGGAAGAAGTTTGCGCTGAATCTGTCTGCCAGGATGTTGGCTATGTCTGTAGGTTCGGTATATTTTGTACCATTATGCAACAATTCAGAGCATATCTGGGAGTTTCCACCCATGTTTCTGACATAACTAAAGAAGGCCTTGTGATTATCTTTAGTGTCTAGGGCATTTTTTCTTTCAAAACTGGCCTTTGATGATTTTATGAGGGATCGAAGTTTCTTGCTAATACTGATCAGAGATGCCTTCCCTTTTTGGGATTTTGCTCTGTCATGTAGTAGCTTCCTCCTTCTGTTGTATAGCTTATTTATGGCCGGGGTCCACCAGACCAGTTTCCTGTTTTTAGAGGAGTGAGTCTTGGTTATATTTGGGATAGCACGATCCATGCATTCCTGCAGGTGCTCATAGAATGCATTTGTAATGGATTCTGTGGATTGGGCTGTATTATCCTCTGGCCCAGGGGCTTTGAAGGATTCCACCTCAGTCTTGAGAAGTGCAAAGTTGGCTTTGGAGAAATAATTTACAGTGATTTCCTTGGCTGGGGGTGGGGACGGGATATCGATGTCTAGGGAAATTTGTTTGTGGTCTGATCTTACCAATGAGGGGTTTACCTCTGGTGTGGAACATAGAGTCCCCATGTTGGTGATGACCAGGTCCAATATGTTGTTCCCTCTTGTGGGAGTGGTGACCAGTTGTTCCATTGCGTTAGAGTTTATAAATTCAAGAAACCATTGGGCGAGGGTGTTTGGGCTTGAGTAGTTTTCCCAGTTAATGTTTGGGTAGTTGAAGTCACCCAATAACATAGTGTTTGGAGAGACCTTCATATTCTCCAGTGTTCTCAGGAATGCCAAGTGGGGTTCCTGTAATAGGGCGGGTGTTCTGTAGCAGGCTACAAACTGAAAGGCAGTTTTGCCCGCTGTTAGTTGCACATGGATGGTTCCCGATGCTTCGTGCAGTGCCACTAACCTGGAGGTGTAGGTATCTTTGATGAATATAGATACTCCCCCTCCTTTTGTGCTTCAGTCCGAGTTTTAGGACCGAAACGCATGGTATGAGTTATAACCTGGTAGTGCTGGGGTGCTCTCAGGAGCCTTGAACCAGGTTTCTGTTACTGCACAGACATCGATTTTCTCCATACTGAGGAGAGTGTTGAGTGCGTGCATCTTGAGGTTTAGACTTCTGGCATTGAGTAGCATTACCTTTAGGTTTTTTTATCTTTGGGTTGTCTATGGAGGTGGCAAGAGCCTTGGCCAGTATACGAAAGCCTAAGGGTGACAGGTGCAAGCCGTCCCTAGCGAAGCAACGTGGCTTGTCGAGCATGTCATCCCAGGATGACAGACACTGGATCCCCTTTGAATGACACCAATACTTTAGCCAATTGTTGAAACTGATCATTTTGTCTTTATACTGTGGCATCATTCTTGGTGAGGGCAAGATGCTACTCAAGGTCAGGGACATACCAGCCTGGGCTACATGGTCAGAGAGCTCCTCTATGTCTCTTTTCATGTAGTCCAGGGAGGTACATCTCGGGTAATTCACACCAGCATGGACAATGACGGAGTCATACTTGTACTTGCTTTGGAGTGACCTGAGTGCTTGCGTTATGTGGCGGATCCTGGCACCCGACAGGCAGCTTACAGTGACCTTCTCCTTGTTCAGTCTGGTGAGTGGGACGTCAGTGTGCCGGACAATAGAGTCCCCTATAATAAGTGTATTTGGTGTGTTGTTTGGCCTTATGGGCTGTGACTGTGAGGCACACTGATTTTGTGAGATATGTGATTTGTGGGTATTGTTGAGGGGTGGCTGTTGCTTGGATATCTGCTTAGGAGGTCTTTGCTGTTTAGGCAGATTTTTATTTAGAGCCTCCGAGTATGTTTTTGTGTGTTTATGTGTTGGTTATGCAGATGCAGTAGGTGTGTGTGAGACTGGATTTGTGGTGTGGGTGGGTACCTTTTCCTCCTGACTGACTGTGCCAGTCTTGGGTTGAGAGAGCTCTGCCTCCAGTTTGACTGTGTAACTGCATCTCTCACATGTATTAGAGTTTGTTGGAAGGAGGAGAGGGTTGTCTGTGTACATAAGGCAATTGTAACATTGCCTCAAAATTCCCAGATTCACCAGCTGGACTGGAGAGTAACCTTGAAACCTGACCCTTGAACATACCAGATTAGTATTGAGAACTGTTTTTTTTTACTGATCAGATTAGGGAAGGGAACTGATTATTCACTTGATCAGGAAGGACCAATCAGGAGTCTAATACTTATGAGAAGTCAAGGAGGGTGTAGTGCTTTAGTTAGTTAGTGTTTCCTTATAAGAACTGAGCAACTGCAGGGCTTTAGAAAGAGAATAGAGTGATTACTTTGAGAGTTTGAACAGTTCTAAGGGAAAAAGTGAAGAGCAGACTTTGTGGAGCCTGGAATAGTTTAAACCTGTTTAGGCGGTGTTGCCCAACGCTGCACAGTGCACAAAACCGCGCAAAAAGAGAGTTGTAGAGTTTTAAGAGAGAGATCAAGGAGTTTAGATTTGACCCAAAATGGCCAATAAAACTACAGCTTCTAGGTAGTAACCACTCCTCCAGGGACAGGCAGGATGTTCAGTGTTTACCACTCCCACTGGAGAACACAGAGTCTTCCCTTTAGCCCAAGCAAGCACTGGCCTTCTAGAAACTTCCAAACAGTTCAGAACAGTAAATCTGTAACTGAACTTTCTTAACTTTCAGAAAGTGGGAAAAAAGCAAGATTTTTTTTTTCTTTTTGTTGTAGTTTAAAGGTAGCAGAGACACACAAGCAGCAAAATAATCACAGCAGTGCAATAAATGACCCCACACTTGAGTGCTAGGCCAAAATCAGGTAAAATGCAGTTTTTAGAGGAAAAAACGATTTTAAATTAAGTGCAACACAGGAAATGCAGTAAACAGGCTCTAGATGTGTTCCAAGTACTGTTACTGTTACAGATATAAACTTTAGCAAGCCAGAAAATGCCAAAAGGTAGGCGGCAAAGCAGTAAAACTTAACAAAAAAATCAGAAGAAAATACTTAAAATCACAAAAGTGGCTCCTTTTCTTCTCTCAGCATTTTCTCCTCTTGGTAGGTGCTTCAGCAACAACTAGCAAGCCTGAAAAGATGCCAAAACCACGAGGCAGCCTGGTTTTAAGAGAGAGAGCTCAAGGAGTTTAGAATTGACCCAAAATGGCCAATAAAACTACAGCTTCTAGGTAGTAACCACTCCTCCAGGGACAGGCAGGCTGTTCAGTGTTTACCACTCCCACTGGTGAACACAGAGACTTCCCTTTAGCCCAAGCAAGCACTGGTCTTCTAGAAACTTCCAAACAGTTCAGAACAGCAAATCTGTAACTGAATTTTCTTAACTTTCAGAAAGTGGGAAAAAAGCAAGATTTTTTTTTTCTTTTTGTTGTAGTTTAAAGGTAGCAAAGATACACAAGCAGCAAAATAATCACAACAGTGCAATAAATGACCCCACACTTGAGTGCTAGGCCAAAATCCGGTAAAATGCAGTTTTTAGAGAGAAAAATGATTTTAAATTAAGTGCAACACAGGAAATGCAGTAAACAGGCTCTAGATGTGTTCCAAGTGCTGTTACTGTTACAGATATAAGCTTTAGCAAGCCAGAAAATGCCAAAAAGTAGGCGGCAAAGCAGTAAAACTTAACAAAAAATCAGAAGAAAATACTTAAAATCACAAAAGTGGCTCCTTTTCTTCTCTCAGCATTTTCTCCTCTTGGTAGGTGCTTCAGCAACAACTAGCAAGCCTGAAAAGACGCCAAAACCATGAGGCAGCCTGGTTTTAAGAGAGAGAGATCAAGGAGTTTAGAATTGACCCAAAATGGCCAATAAAACTACAGCTTCCAGGTAATAACCACTCCTCCAGGGACAGGCAGGCTGTTCAGTGTTTACCACTCCCACTGGTGAACACAGAGACTTCCCTTTAGCCCAAGCAAGCACTGGCCTTCTAGAAACTTCCAAACAGTTCAGAACAGCAAATCTGTAACTGAATTTTCTTAACTTTCAGAAAGTGGGAAAAAAGCAAGATTTTTTTGTTCAATATATTTTTATTAACTAGAGAGAAGTTGTGGTTGCAATTAGTAAATTGAAATAATGTATTTGAAAGAAGAAGAGGGCACAAATGAAGTGGGATAAGTTGATTGTCGCTATAGAACATGGTGTTTATGGTTACATGATTTGAAGGTGTACTTTAAAGCTATGCATTTAAAGCTAATATACATAACTCAAGCAGAGGGTTATAAATCACAGTGAAAAGAAAGAAAGATGAAATGGGTATGGAAGGAGTTCAGGAAGGAGAACACAATTTTGGATACCAGTCCTTGAGAATACAGAGTAATATGTTAATGAAGTTTGAAGAAAATATTCTAACAACTAAACCAACATGGGGAATGGAGAAAAGGATGTTTTACCAATAGAAATATCTGCAAACGGGCATATAGAAAACAGGCACAAGGAGGCTGGAATTTACTGGAGGAAATTAACAAAGGAGCCAAGGTACTGAGTGCAAATAATTCATGAGGGAAAGATACAAGAATGAGAATAGGTTTGGCAGGAGTTTGAACTGCAGTTTACAGATTGCTTTCACTAGCACCAATTAATAAGAGTATAGCCAAAGAGAACATGATAGAGGAATGCTGAGTGAAAGACCAAGTCTAATAGAGTATTTAGCTGAGTCTAGAAAAAAAGGATGCTGTTACATAATGGATAATTAGCAGGACATATAAAATATTACACGATAACCATAACACTCAGAGGAGATTAAAAAGACGGGGAAAATAGAATAAGACAGAAATTACAAAGGAACAACGAGGAGGATCTGTAGGGCTCTTAAGTGTAGAATAAAATCAGAAGGTTTAGGATTTTTGCATGGAAGTGCTTGTGCATGATCCTTTTTACCCCAGGTAGATAATACATTTTGGAGATGTTGATGGGGAAAAGAGAGAGAAAACTGGGAATATATTTTTTATGGGAATGTAATGAGAGGAGGAATTTTAAAAATTCCCTAGGGATTACTTTGACAAAATGGTTGGGAAATTAATTGTAGTAATTAATGAAAAAGATTATATATATATATATATATATATATATATATTTTTTTTTTTTTGAGCTGGGGTATGGGCTTTCATTAAGTTTAATGCTATTGCTGGCCACAAAGCAATAAGAAGAACATTGAAATTCAAATCTTAACCAATTGTAATGGACATTTTGACATTTGTAAAGGAAGTAAAAGAATTGGAGATAGTTTCCTTACTAAAGAGAAAAGGCAACTTTCATGGAAGTAACTGAAACTTGTGGTAACGGTGCATGCACAGTAATTCTCAGGTGGAGTGTGGTTTAAGGAAAGGCAATAACTGAGCAGTTTTTGTAATTCTTCAGTAAATGGAAACTGTTAAAAGAAAACATGTACTGCATGGTGATTGAAACTATTGTTATTCTTTTTCTGTATTAATGTATGTGAACACATGCTACAACTTAAATTTGCTAATTTAATAAAGATATTAAACAAATAAAGAATTAGGCCACCTAAGCCAATTGATCACTTTGTACCAGGAATGATTCTGCCTCATGTTTGTCAGAAAGTGCTCCAAATCACCCTAGGATACACATCACAACTGTGGTGATTATCAGCATTTGTTGTTAGTGTAGTTTTTTTTATCATTAAAATAAACCAAGGAATAAAAACTGTCAGTGTTGCAGCTTGTCCCTTCTGTATTGTTTTTCCCTACATTTCTCCCATTTTGATAAATAAGCGTTCTTCTAATACAGGAGTCTGCAACCTTCACTATCAAAAGAGTCATTTTGGCCCCTCTCCCACCAAATAAAATTCATCGGGAGCCACGAAACCTATTTGACCCCTAAAATGAAGCTAACACAGCGTATAAAGTTTTATATATAGTTATTATCCTAAATATAAAAGAACTAAGTTTATAAGAGCAATATTTAAAATCTGTCCCAATTTTTGTTCCTTGTTGGGATTGCTCGGTTGCTCTCGGTGTTTGTGTATGTGTGTGTGTCTGTCTGTGTGTATCTGTGTGTGTCATATTTCTCAACCTCTTAGAACAAGAAATCTGGACAAAGCTATATATAGTGGGGCACAAAGGCCCAAAAATAGGGACACTTTTTGAATATTGCTCTTTCAAACTTAGAAAGTTGATAGAATAACATATTTTGTATTAGCATGAATTTTCTGAAGGGTATGAAGTCTGAAACTCAAATGTCTGTTTTTTTCTGTCTTCAGGCCTCAATGATTTGCAGAAAAACACAATTTTATGAGAAACAAACCAAAAATATGAAGCAAAGGTCAGAACATTCTGCGAAAATATGCCCAGTTGAGAGGTAACTGTGTGTGTGTGTGTGTGTGTGTGTGTGTGTGTGTGTCCGCACGCTTGTTGCACATGTCTGTGTGCGTGTGTTTCTGCGTGTGTGTGTGTGTGTGTGTGTGTGTGTGTGTGTGTGTGTGTGTGTGTGTGTGTGTGTGTGTGTGTGGAAAATGCATGTTAACAGAAACCATGTTATTCTAGCAAGTTTCTAAGTTTATAAGAGCAATATTTAAAGTCCATCCCTATTTTTGTTCCTTTGTATTCCTTTATTTATGGCTCTGTCTAGATTTCTTGTGGAAAGACTTTTGGAAACCTTTCAGGAAATGCTGTTGCTGCCAGGGGATCACTTGATTGCTCTGTATGTGTGTGTGTGTGTGTGTGTGTGTGTGTGTGTGTGTGTGGAATGCATGGCAACAGAAATCATGTTATTCTAGCAAGTTTATAAGAGCAATATTTAAAGTCCATCGCTGTGTGTGTGTGTGTGTGTGTGTGTGTGTGATGCGGTAGAGTGGCCATTATGTTTCAACGCTACAGGGAGCCACTGCTGAGGGGTGGAAGAGCCACACGCGGCTCCAGAAATGCAGGTTACAGACCCCTGTTCTAGTATCATAATTGTTTTGTCTGATTATCATCACTGTTTTGTTAAACAGAATACATTTTGCTATATGGTGGGTTATCCCTTATAAAACTGATTACTGTTCAGGATTAGAAAATTATTCTATTTAATGCAGACACATGGAGCTTCTAATAACAGTGGTAGCTTTCATGCTTTAATGCTGAATTATTCGATTGTAGGATGACCATGTGCTAACAACCTTGTATATTCTTGTTAGTGTCTGTTTGTATTCTTAGCATATAAATGATAAGCTGACTTGGACTCTAATGGCATCCAGTAATAGCTTATTTGTATTTGGTAGTGTGATGACCCACCACTGGACCAGTAATCAAGGAACCTCAATCCTTACCACTGGCACCAGTGAGAGACGTACACTGGGAGGATGACAAGGTACACACACAGTATTCCCAGATGCAGCTTTCTGCATCAAGTGCAATTTCCCTTAAGACCACACAGAGACCACAATCAGTTCGGGGTTGGTTTCTCCCTCTTTCTCCAGATCTCCAGTAAGACTCCCCACTGGCACAGCTATAGAGTTGAGTGGCCAAGCCAAGACCTCCAGTGCTTTGTGTCCCTGCCCAAGTAGCTGACGGGCACACTCTTTGAGGTTTGATTTACACACACACACCAGGGAAAGGCTGGCACAGGTTTGCTAGCTAGGCCCCCTTTTGCCCAGACTATAAGGTAGTTATCACTGTCACCAGCCAACTCCTTATCAGCTACTTTAAGGCTCTTATCAAAAGGGGTCCAGTCTTACTGTGTAATATTAATATTAGCACAAATGGTAGTTTGACCAAGAGCAAGGCTATTAAGATTGGCTTACACAGTGTCACCAAATAAGTATGCAAGTACTCTCAGAACTTAAATATTCCTACACAAATCACCCACAATGAAAGGTTTAAATATATTTAATAACAAAAGAACAAGACAATACTAAATATATATTCACAGTCACAACAGAGTTCAAAATCTCAGGAAATATTTAAAACAACTTTGCAGAATAGTCTCAAGTAAATAAAGAAAAATATCTAAACTAAGCTTTGATGTATTCCTGTCTGTATCTAAGAGAATTATACTGTTCCCTAGAAACTTACTTCACCAGAGCATGGCAGATGTGTAGTGAATCTTCTAGTTGTCAGGTCCAAGACGGAATACAGAATGCTTTGTCTCCCTGAGAGACCTATCAAATGAATATCTCAAATATTACTGATGGGCTAGCTTGCAGAATGACATAATTTCTCTTTATCTGTCTTTTAGCCCTCAGACCCAAAACAACCATTGATGGCAGCTGGTAGCATTTAGCATCTACCTGTAAAATACAGAGACAAGGGCTTTTCCTCGCATATTTGTCAGATGTTGGAAGTCATAAAACAATAAAACACTTCCAAGACAATACAGAACGTTCCCTAGCACATACATTGTGTCTCTACCTGCCATAAAGTAATTTAATTTCAGCTATTGTTCAGAGGTTTTGCTGGACTGAAGTTAACCTCCTGTATTCCAGTTTCCACTGTTAAAAATAGATACATTTAAACAGTTGCAATAGTGCATGTGCATTTATGTTCTCTTCCAGTAGGGCACACTCTGGATACATTTCAAGCACAAGCTCTCTACAAAATATATCTTCGCATTGTCAGCAGTCTGCCACATTCCTTGCTGTTTTAACTAATAGTACCAATATATTTTAGTTTAATGTTGTTTTAACTCTCAATAGTTCCAGTATAGGTAGGTTTAATGTTGCCAGTTACACTCTAGAGTATTGTTTAACCCCTAGTACATCTTCTGTTCCCTTTGTCTCCTGTTTTTAAAATTATATCTGCAACATTTCCATCTTTGGCTTGTTCTCATTCCCTCTTCAGCTCTGATTTTCACAGATGCTTCCTTTCTAATTGTTTCAGTGCTGTTTTACATTGCTGACCTGACCCTTTCAGTACTGGTTCCAACCAGCTATCCATCTCCAGTCTGTATTCCAACCCCTCCCCAGTTTCTTTCACTTTCTTTTCTTTACAACCCTTCCCCCAGACTCTAACTTTGCCTTCCTTCCTGTGGTGCCATCTTTTACCTGTCTGAACTACTCTAATCCTTTCCCTATACCACTACCAAAATATCCCTTACCCCTTGCATACTTTTGTCTGAACTTACCTTACACACCACTGATTGTTTTTCACTTCTGACCTTGATTCTTCCTTTCCTTGGCTCTACCCACTGTGTTCGCCCTACGGGCTCACTCCGCTCCAATACCCTACCCCCCAAATTCCACCCACCCCAATACCCTTACACTTATACTTAGCTAACCACTCCCACCACTTCCAACATCCAATCCAAACTACCCATCATACCCCCAAAATCTCCTCCCACAGTTCACCCATTATAGTAAGCCTATCTTTCAGAGTTTTCTGCCAAACACAACTTATCCTAATAAACTACTAAACAATTAACCTAAACTATAATTTCTTTCTCTAACTTCACAACTTAACTCACCCCTTACTACTACTCTAATAACCAACATCATGACCCTCAAATCTCTATCCCTACTTACTCAAATAATACTTCTAATTACTTTAACTTACCTAAATGATATCACCCAACCTACTAATGCAAACCACTCCCCCCATTTCACACCACTACCCTTTCCTCTACAAGGTACACATCTACTGTTACTCATATATCTCACAGTCTCTACCCCCTCAACACTAGCATGCTCTTCCCCTATATACTTCAACCTAACTCTAAAAACACTGTTCCCAACAACACTAGTCTAATGTCCACAAAACTCTCTACCTGTATTCTACACCCCAAACAAACCAAATATTTCATCCATCATCTTACCTCTATCCTTCTCTCCAGGGACATCCACCCAAACCCAGGCCCCTCTACCACACTGCATCCAACCCCCCAAGCAACAGGTATACCCCTCCACTTCTCAGCTCTAAATGCTCAGAGCCTGTGTAACAAAATTCCAAACCTTCATGCTTGGCATCTCCATAACCAGCCCAATATTCTCTCCATCTCAGAAACCTGGCTTAAGTCCCACATACAAGATTCTGAAATAACTCCTCCCAACTACTGCATGTTAAGGAATGACAGAACACAAAAAGATAGGTGGTGTAGCACTGCTTTACTCAGCATCCCTCTTAGTCACCCCCTATACCAAACCCTTTCCCAATTTGGCAAGGCAGAAATAATATCAGCCCTACTCCACCTAAACAAGCATAAACTCATATTTGTTCTCTCCCTCTATATTCACCCTGGTGACAATATGTCATCCCTCAAAGATATCCTCTCTTGGGTCTCTACCAACATTACTCATGAAACCATATTCCTGGGGGGCATGAACATAAACTGGGCCACATTCCAATCTCCCTCTAACTCACTCAATATTAACTTATATAACTTTACATGACTAATCAATTCCACTACCAGGCCCTCCAAGAACTTTATCACTGGAACTACAATAGACTGGACTCTAGTATCCCATCCTCACTGTATCTCTGATAGTGGAATTCTCCCAGACCCACTAGCTGACCATTTCCCCACTTTTGCCCACCGTCTCCCCACTTCTACACAACTAACTCACACCTGTATTTCCACTCGTTGCCTAAAAAACTTAAATGCTGAAACCTTCTCAAACGCACTAAAAAGCACAAACTGGAACCCATTAAAAACTCTTTCCTAGATAATGCTCTATCCTACTTTAAATCTACTTTCACAAACCTGCTCAACTCCTTTGCCCCTCTAAAACCAAAACGTATAAAAAGTAACCCTGTGCCCTGGTTAACCAAAAAAACTTTAGCTACTTTGTGACTCCGTGACAAAGCCTGGACATATTACCACAAAAATAAAACTACTATCTCCCTAAACAAATATAAAACACTGCAAAATAATGTCAGAAAATGTATTTCCTTAGACCACAAAGCCTATTTCTCCACTCTCCAAACCAACCACACCACCAATCCCAAACTTTTTTGGAAAGGAATCTCATCTCTCCTCAACCCGGGAAAAAACTCAGATGCCTCTGACATGGACTTGGCTACCCAATATAACTCTTTCTTCATAGAGTCCATAAGCAAGCTAACATCATCCTTCATCAATACCTCTACAACCCCTCCTCAGCGTGCTCCCATCCCTTCCTCCCCTAGCATCCCTTGCCTCCAACCTCCACCTTTCTCTATCAGTCCCATCTCTATATCCACCTAAAAAAACTTCTCCTAAAATTGAAACCTGGTTCCAGTGCCCCTGATGAAATTCCCTCCTACTTTCTAAAAGTAGCGGCAGAAGCCATTGCTCTCCCTATCAGCATAGTAATTAAAATGTCTATCTCAGAAAGCCAGGTCCCCCAGCTCTGGAAGAAGGCCTTTATTATTCCTCTCCATAAAGGTGGCAATAATAATGACATTCTTAACTTTTGCCCTATCGCCATCCTATCCCCTATTTCTAAGCTACTTGAAAAGTGTGTACGCCAACATCTCTTATTCTACCTCATCAATAATCAGCTACTTACCCCCACACAACATGGCTTTAGACAAGGTCATAGTACCTCCACTGCCCTCCTCTCCTTCCTAGAAACAATCAACAAAGCCTGCAACTCTGGCCACTTTGTATCCACTCTTTTCCTTGACCTCTCTAAAGCAGTTGACACTATTTCCCACAACCTCCTTCTTACCAAACTCTCTAAACTTAAAATATCCTCTTCCTCTACACAGTGGTTTTCAAACTATCTCACAAACAGGCAACAAGCAGTTAAATTGAAAAAAAGCTACCTCACCCTTCCTTAATAAATCCACAGGCATCCCCCATGGTTCAATTCTAAGCATATTCATAAACGATTTCTTCCAAGCCATTCCTAACTCCAGTCTCATCCAGTATGCCAATGATTCTACTATAATCTGTTCCTCCCCTTCCATCACAACTCTTAACAATCTAACACAAGCCACCTTTTCTTCCACTGAACAGTGGATGCTCGATAACTGTCTAGCCCTTAATGCAACCAAAACAAAACTTGTTATTCAGTGCATCCAAAACCTCTTCCCTAGACAAACAATCCTTCATAATTACCAGCAAAAATAATAGCCCCCTAGAACTAGTCTCTGACACAAAATTACTAGGAATTATCATTGACAATCAACTAAAAGTTGATAAGCATCTACAAGCAAATAACAAAAAAACCCATAAAATATTAAGAATGCTTTACCGCCACAGTCGCTTTATCTCTCCCACCACCAGGATTGCATTAGCTAATATATACCTCATCCCACCCCTTTTATATGGTGCATCTATCCTAACCAGCTTACAATCTTCTTCTGGCTTTTCCCGGTTAGGGGTCGCCACAGTGGATCATCTGTCCGCTCATGATTGGAAGTGGAGTTTTATGGTGTCGAGTTGCCAGCCTGACACCCAACCTTCAACGGAAGGCGCACACATGCATGCGCTCACGCATGCCTATAGTCTTCCCTCAAAACAAAACTCTCATCTTGTTATAACAAAATATCCAGATTTGCGGCAGGTCATAGAGCATCTTCTCACCACTGTAATTCCCTTCACCAACTAAGATGGATAGAATTACCAAACTTTCTCACATATACCCAGCTCATCCAAGCACACAAACTCATTCATAACCTGTCTCTCTGCCCCTCCCTAGCAAATACCTTTGAAATGCATAAACCAGGCAGATGCCTAAGATCCAGTTCCCAAAATCTAATTAAATTGTATAAGCCAACACATCCTGCTGGGAATCAATTGATGTCCTTCTCTCTTGCACGCCTCTGGAACTCTCTCCCTTCTCCCATCCACACCACCAGCAGTCTCTCCTTATTTAAAACCTCACTGCATTGCATGCGCTTGCTCTCGTCCAACCTAATTCTACCACACTTTCTTCCTAACGTTCCAAACTTTGTTGCCTGTCTACCTCCTAAAGTTTTACATCCCTTGGGACATATTCGACCAATGACTAAAAAAAGTACCTCATTGTAATTCCCCCCCCCAAAAAAAAAAATACTACTTAATGAATTAACCTGATGTAATTTTCCTAATGAAAAAAATCTTTTTTTTTATTTCTGTATGATGTAACATCTGTTTGCATTGTGCAATATGGATTTGTACTATACAAAATATGTATTTGACATTTAATTGAAATGTATATTATGGATTTGTGCTCTTTCTGTACTATGCATTTGTATTTCTCTGGAGCTTTTCTCCCCAGGACTTCATTGAAAATGGGCTCCTTGTAACCCAATGGACTATCTTGGAAAACAAACTGCAAATAAATAATAAATAATACACATGTCTGTACAAACCATCTAATATGACATACAGTTCTGATACATGTGTAATACAAGCATCTTATATAGATCATGTTGTTATTCACAAATGACATATAATTATTTACAAAATTCCAAATAGCATCTTATATAGATCATGTTGTTATTCACAAATGACATATAATTATTTACAAAATTCCAAATAATCATGTTGTTATTCACAAATGGCATATAATTGTTTACAAAATTCCAGATAGCTGTGTTGGCAGTATCTCCCTTTGTCACGGGTAGCAAGTAATAACTCCAAAACTTATAGACGCTAAATTCTTTAATTGTAATTATCCATGCAAACTTTTACTGTGTGCCATTTGGTTATTTCCTGTCTGTCCATTTCTGTGGTTTTTACTTGTATAACATTGTGGATATAGAAATGTATGTTCAGTCTGTAATTATAATTGATTATTATGTAATCAAGACAGGTATGCCTAGACAGTGACCTCAAGATTGGAGTGAAGTCCAAGAGGTGCATCTCAGCGTACATGTCAAGATTATATAGTTATGCCCCCAGAGGACCACATTATACTTCTTTGTAGTTGCTGCAGCTTTATCTGTTCTATGTCGTACCAGTTGCAGAAAGAAATACCAGACACTTCATTTTGCCATATTCTTTTCTGAAAGTGGCATGTATAACAGCTTTTACAGCTGTGAAAATGTTTTGAAATTTGCTCTGTGGTGATTGCTACTGTGGCCTTGTACACAAGACTTGACACTATCATTTCTAAAAGCTACATAACATTTTGCTAAGCACCATTTTATGACAGAAATATGCTTAACATAATTATCTTTTTCTTAATTTGGAGTGTAATTGTGACTCTCCATGCACTGTAGTGATGTATGTGTGTGTTATGGGTTCATAGGTTGATACTAGGCTATCAGCCCTAGGGCCTGTACAAGCCTAGCCATAACAATTCCCTGGCTGTTTCTTTCCACAGTATTTACTTCCCTGGACCCCTGTCTATCAGGGCAACTGACTTGATCCCTGAGGTTAATTTCCTATCTCCCATCCAATCGTCAAGGTTCCTTTTGAAGAGGGCCAAAGAGGCGCACTGCTTGACATGTATGGGCAGTCTATTCCAGAGTCTGGGGAGACTCTGGGTCAGGAACCTATCCCTCCAGCATGTTTTCTTCATTGTGATGACAAGGTTTAGATCCCTGGAGCGTGTGGCTCTGAGGGATTGGGATTTCTTTCAATGTAGCATGTCCAACAGCTCTGGGTTTGACATGGCCTTGTATGTTAAGCAGAGATCGCCTCTGAGTAGACGATAAGAGTATAGCTGGAGTTTTTTTTAGATGGTCAGCATAGGTCATCTGCATTAGGCCTTTGATTCTTTTAGTGAGATATTTCTGCGGCCTTTCCAGTTGTTGCAGATGTCTTGAGAGGTACATACCAAACGGGGCATTTTATTCTATAATGGGTCTAATGAGGGATGATTATAGTGGGACAATGACCTCCTTTTTTCTGGATGAAAAGCCATTAACGATGAGGTGTGACACAGAAGGATATGCTGACTTTTGTGGTGATGTGGTTATCGAAGGTAAGACCACTGTCCACCTGTGTCCCCAAGTTTCTTATCACACTTTCAGTGTTTAGTGTACTGCCACCTATGTGGTAATTCACAGGTACATGTTTTTTCCCAAAAGGGATAACTATACATTTCCCTGGAATTGAGCTTGAGCCCATGGCTCTGGCACCAAGCATCTGTTTCTGTAAAGCCCTTTTGTAGAATATCCACATCATTTGGGGATTCAGTAATGGCTGCTAGTTTGGAATCATCTACGAACTTTTTAGCCAGAGTCCCTTAGTGTTGGCCTGTACTTCAGAGAAGTAGATCCCAAACAAGAGCAGTCCCAGGACTGAAACCTGAGGTACTCCACTTGTCACTTGTCTGGAGCTGGATTTGGAGTTGGCTACTTTTACAGTGTGGATTCTGTCATTAAGTCAGTTGGCAACCCAGAAAAAGTGACGTAGGGATTAATACCCAGCTTAGTAAGTTTATCTGTGATTCCAGAGTGGGGGATGATGTTGAAGGCCTTGGCGAAGTCCAGATAGGCTGTGTGGATCTCCTTACCCTTGGCAACAGCTCTGGAGACTGATTCAAAGAAATCAGTCCGGTTCAGGAAAAAACATCGGCCCTTCACGAACCCAAACTGGGTGGAGTCCGGTGTTTGAAGGTTGCCAATTCTTTGTTTATAAGTTCCAGGATAATACATTCCATGGCCTTGCAGATCAGGCTCATCAGACTGATGGGGCAGTAGTTCCCAGGATCCAAAGTGGATTCCCCCTTGTGGAGTGGGATAACTGTAGCTGTGTGCCACGAAGCCTGAGGTGAGGCTATGATTAAGCATGACACTTAAGTGAGGTGCCAGTTCATTTTGTAGTTCATGTAGTACACAGCTGTTATATGAGATCAAATACATTTCTTTTTAAAGAATATTTGTCTCATTTGTTTGTTGTCTGCTTCCTTTATTTCACCAGCCTCAGATGTAATGCTACAATTTATTTTTCCTTGTAGTTCATTGCCTTCTCTAACATAATAACTCCTAGTTGGTATTATCTAGTGTAAACCTTATTAAATTCCTCTGGCATGGTAGCTGCTATTTCCTTCACTAAATTTGGAGTTCAGTACTTGTATAGAGTACAGCATGTATTACTATAGAAGTACTGATACCCCAGTACTTGTACAGAGTGTAGCATGTATTAGTGTTATGCATTCTACTTGAGGATCCTGTCAGAAATTGTTGGCACATACATTTTGAGCAAAACAGCATTTTTTGTTATTTCCTCCTGTTACTTTGTTCCCTTGGTCATTCAGTAATTACCTGTATGTTGTATTTATTGCTGACTTGTACAATATCTTTGCTCGACAGTATACTGTTGTGCAGTAAATGGCATGGATGCTGTTTTGCATGAATTGCTAAACTGGGATTGGGACACAAAGACTTGAGTGGAATACTACACTTCCAGAGAGTATCTTTATTGTGTGTGTGTGTGTGTGTGTGTGTGTGTGTGTGTGTGTGTGTGTGTGTGTGTGTGTGTGTGTGTGTGTGTGTGTGTGTCTGTCTGTGTGTGTGTGTGTGTGTCTGTGTGTGTCTGTGAGTGAGTGTGTACCACCTTAATACCTGCTGCCTCTAATCCTAACCCAGCACCTTACCTTTGAAAGAACCCTTTCTGTAACACTACCACTAATCAAAGTATCTTAGGCACATGTGCAACAATATATACACATACTACACTACAGCTATCCCCTCAGTTAACCCTACTCTATTCCAACCCTCTGACACTCACACAATCACTTCTATCCCTCTAATGCCAAAACCTTCGTAATAGCAGAAAGATTTAGCATTAGCTTCCCAAACGTACGCTTAAATTACCCGAATGCATTCACATTTCTGTTAATGCAAGATCTTAAAACTTTGATGAATGGAAAACTCAGCCCCACTTCCGAGTCCTTTAATCTGCTGACAAACAGTGAATTCAGCAAAGTGAATGACGTTTGTATATATATATAGTGTGTGTGTGTGTGTGTGTGTGTGTGTGTGTGTGTGTGTGTGTGTGTGTGTGTGTGTGTAAATATATAGGGACCTATTTTAAAAAATGAAGATCAGAACACTGATGTTCATTTTTGTGAGACTGAAAGTACCGAAATCCGACATACCCGAACACCAAAGCTTTCCCAGGGTAAGCAAACATTTGCCCAACATGCCCTTTTCTCCACTATAGTACAGTCTCGGAGTTGGGGGGGGGGGCTGAGGGGCATATCCCCCCCACCATCACCTTGTTGGGTTTTAGTTACTTCAGTGTGTATTTAGTTTAAGTGTGGGCAAGTGTTTACTTATGCTGAGAAAGCTTCGGCGTTCAGGTATGTCAGATTTCAGTATTTTCAGTCTCACGAAAATGAACGTTGGTGTTCTAATCTTCAGTTTTTTAAAGTAAATCCATATATACACTTCCCTATACAGTCACTACCCTATATATATATATATATATATATATATATATATATATATATATATATATACATACACACACACACACACACACACACACACATATATATCAGCCATACTGTTGTCATGGAACTTAGCACATGTCTTGTCTTAATTTTGTTCCAGGATGGGAGCCTCAGACAATATTTATAAAGGTCGCAGTACTTTTATGGAGGAGCTGACAGAAGCAGCAGAAATCATTAGAAAAGCAACTTTCCGTTCACTAGTAATCCTGGATGAACTAGGCAGAGGTACCAGCACACATGATGGCACTGCAATAGCCTATGCTACGCTGCAGTATTTTGTAAGAGATGTAAGTTTATTTCTTCTTACCTTATGTTGCACAACAGACTGTGAATGTTTTATTTTGTCTAAGATGTGTATCTCTACATTTCTGATGCTGAATTTTCTGTAGTGAAACATTTATGGAGTATGGTATTTGTCATTTTGTATTTTGCTTTTTGGATAAAATCACTGAGTTAACAATGTGTAAAAGCATATAAATTTAAAATATAAAGACAGCAGGATTAACTTGTAGCCTTATAAAGCTGAAAGTGTTATGTGTTTTTATGCTGCATTCTGTGTTCATGCCTTTTTGGAGGTTGCAGGGTGTTGCTTTTAGAAATTGAATTTTTGAAATACAAAATTGCATAACTGATTATCCAAACTGCAAAGAAAGTGAGTCTTTGATGGCTACTTTCTCTGGAGGTTTCATCTTCACATTTCTCCAGTGCAGGATGCTTTCTTCTCAGTACTTGATTACTGAGTATTTGCACTTCCATTACGTCTCCTCAGCCTACAAGTATAGATCATCACCTAATATTGAAGTACCTTGTTTCAGAAATTCACGTTTCATCTATTCGTGCAAATCCCAAAGTGGCCTCCTGCAAAAGTAGGGAAAGCTGTGGACTGGAAAATTTGAATGCATAGACAACAGAAATAGTGTGTAGTAATTACCTATGCTGCCAAAACAATGGTAGTCTATAGTTATATCAAAGGGCAAAATATTGTTTGACTGTACAGAGAGTGGCTTATTTCATTGTATTCTGTGAAGAAATATATGCATTGCAGATTTGGATCAAAATATTTATAATAGCAAAGTTACATAACTGTTTGCGAAGTTAAATTCCTTCTAACTTTGAGGTTGTTATTTTGTCCACATAATACATTTCCATTTTTATGGCTCTTGAATTTGGAAAGATTAGATTCATAATAAAGCCTTAAGCCCCACATTATTGTAGCTGTAAACTTCATACGTAAAACAGCTAAAATATAGTAACATCATAAACTTAAAACATTGTCTATCCGATACCACTAGATATCTTAAATACATCATGGAATGTACTGGTGAGAAAAAGTTTGAATTCTGCAGAGGAGAAGGTCTTCAAGGAGTTACAAGCTGTCATCCGCTGATACTGTTAGATGTTTGTATCATTTACTAAATCATTAACCCATTTTCTGTTTGATTTATGTTTATATAGAATGTGGCTAAAGGATCCCTGGAATAATACTATAGTCGTTACAGATAAAGAAAATGAAGCAGTAAGATTACAGGACATTCTTAAATAGGAGAAAAATAATACACATATAATATATGCATTCGGATTAGAGATTAACAGTATCATTAAACCTTTTACACTGCTTCATCTGTATCTGTCTTTTTGACATTGCAGAACTGAACCATTCTCTTTTCTTCATTTAACTTCACAGCCCATCATGCTGCACTTCAAAGCATAAGTGCTTATATGCCCCAGTTAACAGCACTTTTTAGCTAGCCAGTGTTTCCTGTTTACAAGAATAAGAAAGATCTATTGAACTTTGTTTTCAGGGCCCCTACCACTTCTTGTCATTTTTTTATGACTGACAGTGGTATGGAAAGCCAGTCTCACCCTTGAGTGTATTTCACCTTATGTCCAAATTATTTTGTTTCCACATAGTCTCACCTGTGTATAGTTTAATGCCCAGAAATCCATCAGCTAGTTTCCTTTTTTTTATTTCTTTTTTTCCTCTTTTACATATTATGAATGCCACCATTTTTCTCCCAAGTCTCTCATTGTTTAGAAATGATTTTCTCTCAGATTGTATGGCATAAGGGAGACAAGCATTCACTGAGGTTCTCACTGTTGGTTATTAGTGCCATACCTCTCAACTGTACAGATTTTCATAGAAAGTCCAGATTTTTGCCTCATATCTATGGTCCGTTTTTCATAAAATTGTGGTTTTCTCGCAAATTAGTGGTAAATCATTAAAGAGTGAAGTTAGAAAATAATGACAGACATTTGACTTTCACACGTCACACCCTTCAGAAAATTCATGCTAATGCAAAACCTGTTATTCTATCAACTTTCCAAGTTTGTAAGAGCAATATTTAAAAAAGTGTCTCTATTTTTAGGCCTTTGTCCCACTTTTATTTATGGCGTTGTCCAGATTTCTTGCTCTAAGTGGTTGAGAGGTATGGTTACTACTAATAGTTCTACATTGAGATAGTGTCTTATTGAGGTGAATAAAGTGTTTTAAAAGTTTTGCTCACATAACAGCTGAAGTAAAACTTTTTCTAAATGTTAATTTTTTTTGAATAAATCTTGATATGAAAAACAAAGATGATACTCGGGACCAGAGCCAGCTGTAGCTTCCTAGGGTGCACAGCAGCTTGGGGATAAAAAATAATATACCACACCACATGTCTTCTTTTCTGTGTTTATGACTGGTACACTAAGCTACAGGGCTAAATTTCCATTTATGATATGATTCTGCATCAGAACTCAGTCAGCAGTAGTACATTACAGTTTAAAAACTGTCTCACCCTTGTCCCATTTTTCCATCTGAGACATTCCCCTTAAATTAGCACTAGTATTGACCTGTCACCTTGAAGGTAGCACAGTGTGTTAACTTACACTTCTGTTGATGACTTCTGGCTTTTTCCAGTAGGCTTGGTGGTAGCAGTTTCAATATTTTTTTATTTTGTTTAAAAGCAAGTTTTACTTTAAGTTGTTGTATGTTTCTTGTTTCTTTGTATGTTGCTCCCATACTTCCTACTTTTTGAGCATCCATCTCAGATTTCTAATTTTATCTTCCTACACATCCCCATTGGTCTAGTCGATCTGTTCCCTCCACCTTCCACTCACTGGAGCAGACTGTGGAGGCTACAGCCATAGACTATGGGTGGTCCAACTGACTGCACTTGATTAAAGTGTGCAAGTCGCTTATCCGTGTCATAGACTGTGATTGCTAGTGCCACTGACTGACAAGTTTTCAACAAAATGCTGCTTTGTGCTGCCCACTGTCCCAGAGAACTCTGATGAATGGACCCCTATTATTACAAAGTAAGTTGTCTGTCTGTCTGTCTTGTATTACAAGTTGAAATTGCACTTGCACATCTGCTACCTGCTGTAGTCTAACTAAACCTAACTTGGCTAGTTCGGTTCCCAGGGGCAGAATCAGAATTAATATTTATTAAAAGAAAAATTAATAAAGAATTATTATTGAGAAAAAAAAGAATTAATATTTATTGAAATATCATCATCATCATCTTTTTTTTTTTTTTAATTCCTATCCATAATGTACTTCTCAGTGCATGGTCCTGTGGCTACTTCCTACCTCCTGCTCAGAATTAAATGCTACACTTTCAAGTTTCAACTTATTTCTGTCATGCTGGTTGGGCCCCACTGCCACCTTGAATGGTAACATTTTTAGTCTGTCCCAGTCTCTAGTTAATAAGTCAGCTAAGTGAAGCTCTGTTGGAAGGACGGAAGGATCCTTAATAGTTGTAGTTTCTGCTGTTTTCTTTTTTTTTCATTTGTGAAGGAAGGATAATGGTCCGTAAACTCGATGAATATATTTTACATATGCTTTGAAATCAGCAACCTCTGCAGGTCACGTGCATCTGTTCATACCTCAACTGTCTTTGAGTTTGAAGAATGGCCCTAATTTTCCTCTTTTTTTGTTTGCCTCGCTGTGTTGTCCCTCATAAAATGTTTGATTTCCTGGTCAATCACTAAAGGTTGCAGTCAGTCAGTAGTGGCAGGCATTAGAGTTCCATACTTAAAATTCAGAAAATGCATGTTGAGGCAAAATGTGTTGCTTTGTTAAATTTTGCAGTGAATTTGAGTTGTACTTAAAAATTATCCTTGATTTTGGAACTTTTGTCACCCATTAATTTTTGGCTTTGCCCATAATTCTCCGGCAAAGAAAGCTAGAGGCGTGCAGCTTAAAATGGCTGTTCAAGGCAGTTAGCCTAATATTCACCTATGAACTTATATATGGTGCTGTATAATTAGTACCTGTCATCCTTTTGTTGCTGCGACATCATTTTGTAAGGAAGAAAATCTAGAGTGAATGGCTGTACATAAAGCTTATCACATTGTTCAGTGTGGTGCACCACTAAGTAACTTTGTGTGACCCCATTTATTGATGTATGTTGTGACACTGCCAGCCAAGCTATCTGGAATTTTGTAAATAATTCTGTCTCATTTGTGGATATTGATATGGTTTATACAGAACTGTATGTTATGTACTGAGCTTTAAGAATGTAACCACAGCATAACTTGCTGGAACATAGAAAATTAACTTACAAAACTTCAAGAAAATAAGTTGAAATTAATTGCTTTATGATGTGCTATAAAAGTTAGTTAATGTAACAAGGAGACAGGATTTATGGAAACAGAAGTTTCTTTCTTTATTGTCTTGGAGAGACGTATTTACTATTTTTAAAATGTAGTGTTTTATTGCTCTGTGACTTCCCAGTAGCTGCACATCTCAGAGAATTGTATTTTGACACAGAGATGTTAGTTTCTGGTTTAGCTTGGGAACTAAAGTCAGGTGACAAAAAGTGATGACTCTCTCATAGAGAAACGGTACATTTTGTGTCTTGACTTGGACCTTGAAACATCCATCATCACTATCATCTGCACTTGCCTTGCTAATAGTAACTAGGGAAAAATAATTCATTTTCGATATAGAAAGGAATATAAAGATTAGTTTAGATGTTTTCTCTATTTATTTGAGACTGTCCTGCAATGTTGTTTTAAAATATTTTCTGTGATTCTGAACTATGCAGTTACTGTGTTGATTGAGTATTGTCTTGTTCTTTTATTATTTATTATTAAATATATTTAAACCTTTTAATTGTATCTGGCTTTTAGAGATATTTAAGCTCTTAGGGTACTGGCATATGTATTTGGTGACACTGTACAGGCCACAGCTAAATAGCCTTAGTCTTGGTCACACTTACCATTTGGATAATAGTAACATTACACAGTAGGATTGCTCACCCTTTGTAAGGGTCTAATAGTAGCTGATAAGGAGGGGTTGGTGGCATTGATAACTACGTTATAGTCTGGGCAGTAGGGGGCATAGTTAGTAAATCTGTGCCAGTGCCAGCCTACCCCAGGTTTGTGTGTGTTTGTATATAAATCATATCTGAAAGTGTGTGTGTCATCTACTTGGGCAGGGACACAAAGCACTGGTTGGACAGAGAGGGTGCTGGAGGTCTTGGCTTGATCCCTCAGCTGAGATCTTAACCCTATAGCTGTGCTAGTGGGGAGTCTTATTGGAGATCTGGAGAAAGAGAGAGAAACCAGCCCCAGACTGACTGTGATGTGTGCTCTTAAGGGAAATTGTATTTTACTGTTTGTGTTCTTGTCATCCTCCCATTGTGTATGTCCCTCATCGTTGCCAGTGGTGAGGATTGAGGCTGTGTGCAAGGGTGTCACATATGTGCAGCAAAGAAATTCCATGTTGCCATACAGTGATTTCACAGTATTTTCATTGTTGGTGAATGAACACTGTGAATGGTGTACATGTTTTCTCTGTACAGGGTGTGCCACAAACTATGCAAATGGGCTTCAACACACAGTGAGTAAATGGTGCGGTCTTTTCAAGAAAGTGAGGATCACAACATTCTGCATTACAAAAGTGAAACTTTATATTTCAGCTGTCCCTGATTTTGCAGAATGTCCCTTCCTGGTCATGCCTCATATTTTGGTCTGTTTCCCATAAAATGTGTGCTTTGTTTTCTTTTTGGCAATTACAATTCATCATGAAATTATTTTGCCTTATATTTTGGACTGTTTGTCTCTCATAAAGTTTGTGTTTCTTTGGCAAATCATTGTGGACTGCAGTGCAGTCACTAAGTAATGAATGATTTGAGTTTGAGACTTCATTTTCTTCAGAAAATACACACTACTGCAAAGCATGTTGTGCTAGCAGTTTTTCTAAGCATATGAGAAGAGAGAAATTGTTGAAATCCATCCCTGATTTTGGGTCGTTCATCCCTATTTTTTGACTTTGTCCCTGATTGTAGCAGCTATGATAGCTGCCTTGAGATATCTGCAGTTTGTCACTAAATACTTATATTAATTTCAGTTTTAGACTTCATATACTTCAGAAAATGAATGTAAATATAAAACATGTTATTCTTCTAACAATTTCCATGTGTGTGTACAAATATATTCTACAAATATATGTATGCATACTGTTGTTACAGCAAATACACCTGTATTTACTATTGTGACATGGACATACCATAAAGAATGGAGACCAAAAACTTTGTCTGAGGCAAACAGACAGGAAATCACATGGAAGCCTAATTGTGTCTGGAATACATATTCAAGCACTGTCTGGGTGTGTAGCACTGATATATGGGAATTTGCTTTGCAGGGTACTCACAGGTAAGAAGGCTGTGTTTTTACACATTGTCTTTGCATCTCTGTACCCCTCACTTGAATAAATACGTCTAAGCATTATTATATTATAGGAACACAAAGTGCTCTAGGGGAACAATAAATACATTGAAAAGCAAAATTGTGTCAGTATGGTAGACCAGGGGCGGCCTGTGCTATTGGACTGCAGCCCTCCCAGCTGTAAAAGAAGAAAATTAAACAAAATATAAAATAACAATAACAAAAAGAAAATAATAAAACGAACCACGAGTCACAGAACATCAAACATGCGCTATTTCCGATACTCGGACTGCTGGGGAAACAGTCTGGAGCATGCGCACAGAATCCAGACTGACTCCACCAGCAGTCCGGACTACAACATGTGCATCTACATTTACCCAGCAGTCTATGCAGTAATTCTAACTGCATAGACTGGAAGGGGATCAGACTGCAACATCCGCAGGCAGGGTGGTCTCACAGGACAGCTAGAACAAGCCTTAGGTTCTCTTGTGGGATAACAGCTCCTCAGGCACAGCAATGATGGTGCAGGATACAATGAACAATGAAGCTTCGGACTTTCAGGACAGGTAAGAGGTGTGTGTGTGTGTGTGTGTGTGTGTGTGTGTGTGTGTGTGTGTGTGTGTGTGTGTGTGTGTGTGTGTGTGAAGTGTAATGCCCCAGTCACTACATGGTGGTAGGTAGAGAATAAGGCTTGAACCCTGTACCTTGGGCCCAAATGGCAGGAGCCTGAATTCCCTACCCACCACCATTTGTAAAAAAAAATGCAGATTTTTGCCTCATATTTGTTCTGTTCCTCATAAAATCTGTGGTTTCTATATGTTTGTTTCTCAACACAGCCAGTTGTGCAGTGGTACCATTGTTGCCTAACAGCTACAGGTTGTCTGGTTTGATTCTTGGCTGGGGTACCTTCTATGTGGAGTCTGCATATCCTTCCTGTGTTTGTGTGGGTTTGCTGTGGTGTCCTCTCATCTTACAAAGACATGTCTGGAGTGTTTCTTCCTCTGCCAAAAATTGCCTTTTGTTCCAAGTCAGACTTCCCTGGTTAACAAATGTTAAATAAATAAAAATGACAAGCATTGGAATTTCAGACTTCATATTCTTCAGAAAGTACATGATAACACAAAACCTATTATTATAGCAAGTTTATAAGATGGATATTTTAAAATTGTCCCTATTTTTGGGACTGTATTCCCCCATTATTGGCTTCATCCAGGTTTTTTTGTGCCAAGGCTGAGAGCTATGGTGATAACTGAACTCACTGAATATGTTTGGGGGCTGTATTCCCCCATTATTGGCTTTGTTCATGTGTTTTGTGCTAAGATGTTGACAGCTATGGTGAGAACTGAATTCACTGAATGTAGCCATTTAAGTTGCAGTCTTCCTCTTTCATAAAATCGATGATTGATTTGGCATAGTGGTATGTTGCTGTGACTGTTTTGCACAGGGTCCTGGGTTCAGTGCTTGGCAGTGAAATGTATGGTGGTAACACAGCATTTTATTCTAGTAACTTTCCAATATTATACAAGCAATGTTTAAAATGTGTCCCTGTTTTTTGGTCTTTTGCCCCCCCCAAATTTTGGCTTTTTCCAGATTTCTTGTGCTGCAAAGTTCAGAGATACAGCTGAATGTCATATAGATTTTACAAAAAGCTGAGAGCTGCAGTGGAACAAAAGTTTAGTGATGCTTATGCTGAGTCTGCTTGCATTGTTAATAGCACAACCGGTAGTATACTTGCTTTTGATGCAGAAGGCTGAGGGTTCTACTCCCGCAGTAGGTAGATGCATTGTTGATACTGTACTGTATTGTAAAGGGGGTGGATGCTGCAGTCCCTTTTGGTGAAGATACCTAGTAACTCTGAACCTGTTATCAGTTTGCCATCCATTCCCTATTGCAATTATTAGATGACTTTTACTTCTTTAGAGATTGTGGATATTTACTGATACTTTGATCATGTTTTCCCCATGAAACAAGTAGATGGTTGTTGTCAGGCTTATCATGTTTTAATGAAACATAGGCAATTTATTCCTCAATGGTAACAGACACTTTATTTGTAGATGAAACAATGACATATAAAGTTGTTTGCTAGCAGCAACCTCTTCATTAGTTACAGATTTCTTTAGTGTGGGATTATTTAGATGACTTTTACTTCTTCAGAGATTGTGCACATTTACTATACTGGTGTATTGTAGAAGTTTGAGTAGACTTTTATGATAGAAATGTTCTGAACTGGGCAGTTTTGTCATTACTGGTGCATGCATTTTTTTCATTGTTTATGGAAAAATGTTTTGAATTGGGCAGTTTTGTCATAATTGGTGCATGCATTTTGTTTCATTGTTTACTGGAAAAATGTTCAAAACAAATTTAAAATGCCCGCTACAGCTGTACTATATTGTACAAGGAATATAATTTAATAAAATCAGAAAGTGTATCAAAGACCACGTGTATGTTTCATGTGCGAGGGACCTATGATTTGAAGACAGCCCAAAGTTAATCTTTATCTGTCACTGGCAAAATGTATTTTCTTTGAATGTGGGTTTCATTGCTGTTTCAATGAATGTGAGTTTCAAGGGCAGAGAAGTTTTAATGCTAAGTCTGTTTTTATTGTGAGATTGCATTGCTTTGTTTAGCAGATGTCTTAGTGTTTGTGCTGTAAAATGCAAAATAAAACTTTCAAATGAAGTCCAAATCATCGTAGAAGTAAAGCAGTATTCACATTAGTGTTTATGGTAAATGGGATGAAATAGCCAAGTAATTGGTTCATTGGAATAGCTGAAGGGGGGAGGCTCCATTCAACCACGATTTTGTGAGGGGGAAGGGCGGCAAACTCAAAGACAGCCCCGGCTGAACTATACCTCTCAACTGTCCAGATTGTCACAGAATGAATAGATTTTTGCTTCTTATTTTTGGTTTGTTCCTCATTAAATGTGTGGTTTTCTGGTAAATAATTTAGGAATTAAGTCACTAAATAATGACAGACACTGAGTTTCAGACTTCATAACCTTCAGAAAAATGCATGCCAAAGCAAGACCTGTTATTCTATCAACTGTCTCAGTTTATATGACATTTTTTGTACTGTTTGTAAGTATATTTGGCCTTGTCCAGATTTCCTGCATTAACAGGTTGAGAGGTATGTGCAAATAAATTGCTTTAAAAAATTAGGCATATCCAAACCTCTGAACTGTCCCCGATTTTGGCTCAAAATGTTGCTCTTCCCCTAATAATCCTGCCGCAAAATGGCAATTTTGGAAGAAAACGTGGAGGGTTTACAATTAAGAAATAACTGTAATAATCAGAGTTATCGATTACTTTTATTTCAGAAATGCTTGCAGATTCTTTTATTTTGTCAGCTGCTCATGTTAGTAGTACTAATATTAAAAAAGTGTCCCTTCTTTGACAGGTTCCCAGCTGTATTGTGTGGCTATTTTATATTTTTGCATCACATTTTGGTCCATTTTTCATAAAATTGAGTTTTTTTGGCAAAAATAGTAGCAAATCATTAAAGACTGAAGTTAGAAAATAATGACAGACATTTGTGTTTCAGATTTCATACCCTTCAGAAATTCATACTAATGCAAGACCTACTACTCTATTAACTTTCTAAGTTTATAAGAGCAATATTTAAAATTGTCCTTGTCCCACTTCTATGTGTGGCTTTGTCCAGATTTCTTGCTCTGAGGTTGAGAGGTATGACAAATGTGTCAGGGCCATCACAATCAGCCAGAGACATTTCAAATTGTGACATACTTGTTGCACCCCACTCCCCCATGTAGTGACTCTGAATGTGTCGAAGCAAGGCAAGGAGCATTTATGCAGTGTAAATGTGCAGAGTATCCCCCCATCCAAGGTAGAAACAAGTACTACTTTTACTCTGTCCTTGATTTTGCAGATTGTTCGGGTTTGTTATATTTTTATACTGTTGATTTATGTTTATTATTACTCAGAAAGTGCCTGTTGCTCTGTGTTAAGTAGCAATACTTTAATGACCATCAGGTAAGCTTGTCTGAGATTGTAAGATGCAAGTAAGCTTTAATAAGCATACTGTTAAACAATTGCCAACATTGAAAGCCTTTCTGTTGTTGCCATGTAAACAATACTTAACTAGATAATGTATAAGCCTTGGGTATTGAAATGCATATGACCGTATTTGTAATAAAGGACAGGGTTACATTATTTTAAGAAGCTCATTACACTTGTTGGAGACTTCCAGTCATCTCTGCAGGCTTTACCCGTAAACTAAACATAATGCCAATCGTGTGGTCCATGACCTGTACAGTAATCCTTTAAGCAATGTATCTTGAGCTTGTTTCTTGTTTGCTTTTCATTTTATACTTTGATCATGTTTTCCCCATGAAACAAGTAGATAGTTGTCAGGCAGCAGGTCTTTTTTTGGATAAGAAACATTTTTACAAGTGGGGGCATCACAGAGATTTCTACTTTCAGCGTGTTACTTGGTACTTTAATAAAGCTGAATATAAATTATAATTAGAACTGCAGTGCAAGAAGTGGTTTGAGTTGAGTTCTGCTTGTTTTTCTTATACTTGATTTTGACTGGCATTCCAGTAATGTATTTAAAAAGTAATTTATTTTTTCATCCCTCACAACCTTTTTATTTTCCATCTAGATATTATGTAAGCTGTCATGCAGCCAATGCATTGAAATATTTTTATTCTTCTACACTTCATTTTGTCTTGATTGGACTCTCATAATGACGGTTTGGCACCCAGGGCAGCGTATTTAGTTAGTTTTTGTGGTTTTGAGCATAGCCCCTCCCCTTTCTAGTTGGTCACATCCCTTCCCATTGGCCCCACCCATTCAGCTGTCTCCTGCAGCCCCCCTTCACCAGCCACCACTGTGGTAGACCCATTATTACCACTTTGTGGTATTACAAATTCAACTTTAACAAACATAACTGAGAAACCGAGAATAATTTGCATGTCTTAGTATACTGTCAGGATAGATTGTCTTAGCATAATGTCAGGATGGGGGGGAAAACAAAAAAAAAATATATATATATATATATGATATTTTATTTTATCACAATCAAATATTTGATGGATATACAAAGGTGGGAGTAGGGAAGCAACTGTATGTGGAACAGACACTAAATAGCATGTTCACTGTTGCATGATTATCAATATTGCTTCTTATGAGGGGCAGTATATTTGTATAAGTGCATCAAGCTGAAACTCTTTACAGTGGTCATTATTATTTTGCCTTCATTGGAACATCTTAAGGGAAGATAATCAAAATTCATTAATTCTCAGGAAGAGGGGAAGGATGTAGACTTTGTAAAAACAAAGGGACTTGACCTGATCACTTATAAACAATCTTTCTTTGATATGATAATGCAGGTACATGGCAACAGCAATTTGAAATACTTTACATTGGCAGTTATTTCTTTCACTGTCATCACAGCTAAGTGTCAACATTTTACACGTAAAACAGCTACCTTTCAGGGGTTAGACTGTGTGTCTTTGTTTCTGTCTATATCTGTGTATAAGTGTAAACAAAGGACAGCAGTATTTTTGGTCTCTGTCAGTCATTGGTATGGATTTAGAGACAGTGTGTGTGTATGTGTGTGTGTGTGTCTAAAATTCATTACTTCATTACTTTTATCACAAGTAAACATCAGTGGTATGCAAAGAAAGTGGATATCTGTGGTGGAAGAGGGAAAGATGGAGAAGGCTACATGTACAAGCAAAGGGGATGTACATAATTGCAGTTAAGTCATTGGTATGTCTTTTCTGTGGTCATTTTGTGTGTCTGACAGTAACAAGATGAAATAGAGTATTATTTCACTTTCATCACAGTCAAAATAATGGTTGTATACAGAAAGTGCCTAAGTTTTAGGGGGAGGAGGTTGCATTTTAGGAAAGATTGACCACTGCTTTCACCTGATGAGAGTTAGCAATCATTATACTGAATTGTCAATGAGCATTGTGTGTGTGTGTGTGTGTGTGTGTGTGTGTGTGTGTGTGTGTGTGTGTTTAGGGGGGATCTGCACGTGTGAAAAACAGGTTATTCATTTATTTTATAAATGGAAAGTTTATGTAACTTCTTCATCCTTCGATGCATTGTACTGGAACAGTATATACTTGATAGAAGCTGAAGATGACGTTTGTTTTATTTGAGAAACACAGTGAAGGTACAACAATGCTTTGGGTTTCAAGTTATGTTATTATTACAATGACAAAGTATCCTTAATGCAAATGTTAAATGCAGTTCACAACAGATATATACTTTTCATTTTTCTCATGGGCAAATACTTACTACAAAAAACCATAACTGTATTTTGATTTTAAACATTAAAAATCAGAGAAAACTGTTATTTGTCCATCAAAATTGTATTTTCAAGCACTTTAAATGTAGTACAGAAAAAAGAAAGCATTTCTGGAAATGTTGACGTACACCCAGAAATTTAGCATGCAGTTGTTCTATTGCCTCTTCTCCTTAAAACGCAGTATACTGCAATTTATAATTGACTATTAAGAACTGTTCTCTAAAAAAAAATGATTGAATGAAAAACCATTAGCTGTTTCCGAGATCTATACTGTACTGATAAGCCTCACTTCTAAGCTGGTACTAACCAATCAGCTTACGTTATACTCCATTTCTAATAATTTTGAGCACATAACGTTTGCTGAGATAAATGAATAAGCTATAAAAGCTACAAAAACTTATGGTATTGTTGAAAATTCAGGCCTAAAATTAATATTCATGTCTCTGTAAAAGTGGATAATTATGTTATCTATATGTGCTGTGGCATAAAAATAACACATTGGGCCAGATTCCAAGAGTTACTCTTGGTATAAATCTGTCTTGATTCTGAATGACCTGCTGTCAGTGTGAGTGCCTTACTTTGGTGCAAGACCTATCTATAAACAGGTTTACTACAGGGACCAGATTCCAAAACGCATTCTCTAAGTGTGAATGGCCACTTACACTGAGAACAAATATTATGGATTTGGGGCATTTTTTTTCATTAAAGTTTAACATAACAGCTGCATGTTTAACATTGTGGGTAGATGGGCAGTCTAAGAGCGTTTATTGATATTTTTCCAAGTAATATTCTAAGAAAAAATTGTGAGCAGATGTCAACAGTTCAGGAGATACAGGTATTTCTATACAGTGAGAAAAATAGCCAAAATAGTCCTTAATGTGCACCGGGCATTCTTCTGGAAAATGGTCATCAGTAATGGTATTAA
>NC_056730.1:921726784-921856784 GCF_019279795.1 Protopterus annectens
AAAAACAGTACTCTCTTAAGCCTTGAATTGATTTTGTACTGATTGTCATCTTGCTTAAACATAATGAATATTCCACAGTAGAAGAAAGTGTTATGACCTGGCTGTTTTTGTGTTTTACCATAGCTGATTCCTTTTGGGAAAAAAATAAAAAAAATAATAATTTAACATCAATGCCTGTTACTTTGGCAGTAATTTTGTCATTCTGAATATTTTAGAGCAAGGCATTCAGCATGTTGTTCTTGTGAACACATTTTTTCTTACAAGAGCTTTGAAAATTATCTCAGTCTTATTTTTCATTATTATTTGAAATGGCCTTTTAGGGCAAAGTGATATGTCCTATGCTGCCCGACTGAAGGAACTCCAGCTCTACTCAGTCGCTTACCGCCTGCTCAGAGGTGACCTGTGCTTGACATACAAGGCCATGTCCAACCCGGAATTAATGAACATGCTTCACCTCAAAAAATCTAAATCCATCCGATCTACAAGAGCACGAGACTTGAACCTTGACACGGTCATAAATAGGACGTGCTGGAGGGACAGATTCATTACCCAGAGACTCCCTATGCTGTGGAACAAAATCCCGGTACATGTGAGGCAGAGCACCTCGCTGGCTTTGTTCAAGAGAAATCTTGACCAATGGATGGGAGATCGCAGGTATACCCCAGGGATTACCTCAGTGTCACTGCTTGACAGAGGCACAGCTAAATAATGGGCATAGTATCCTTCAAACTAAAGGGGTGGCGAAAGTCACAAAACTCTGGGCTAGGCTTATAAATGCCCTAGGGCAGATAGCCTAGTATGAACCTATGAACCTATGATAGGTGTTGGAGTCATGAATTATGAAGAAATGACCAAGCTATACTTCAGAGGTTATATATTAAAAATTAAAAGAATAAATAATTAAAAAAATAAAAATAACACTGTAGTAGTAAACCTGAATGCATCTAGTAGTGTATGTCAGTCATGAGCAATATTGGAAGTTTTACTTTTCGTTCACTTGGCAAATTCTTTGTTTTGTGCACTGAAATTATGATCTTGAAGGCCTTATTCAGTGGATGACTGTTGTGATTTCCGATTACAGTTTTTCTATTCCAGCATACTTTGTAATTGTATCTCTTTCCCTCATTAAGGGAAGCATGTGCCACTGGCTGGTACACTTTTGCAGTGATACATGGTAGGTTAGAAGACCATGCTCAGTTCCTTTGCCTCTCACTTTTTGTCTGTCACTTTTACAGACCAAGCAGCCCCTCCAACATACAGTACTGCACTGGTGTACAGCCACCTAAACATGCAGTGCTGCAGTCGTATCCAGCCACCTAACTCAATGTCATAGGTAGGTACTAGGCTATCGGCCCTAGGGCCCACACAAGCCTAGCCAAAAAATGTACCCTGGCTTTCGCCACCCAAGAAAATTATTTTCCTGTGCCCCTGTCGAGCAGAGCCACAGAAGTGATCCCCAGGGTGAATTTCCCATTTCCCATCCAATCATCAAGATTTTTCTTGAAGAGTGCTAATGAGGAGCTCTGTTTGACACAGGGAGTCTGTTCCAGAGTATGGGAAGTCTCTGGCCCATACAAGCCTAGCCAAAAAATGTACCCTGGCTTTTGCCACCCAAGAAAATTATTTTCCTGTGTCCCTGTCGAGCAGAGCCACAGAAGTGATCCCCAGGGTGAATTTCCCATTTCCCATCCAATCATCAAGATTTTTCTTGAAGAGTGCTAATGAGGAGCTCTGTTTGACATAGATAGGTAGTCTGTTCCAGAGTATGGGAAGTCTCTGGGACAGGACTCTATCCCTCCAGCATGTTCTGTTTATTGTGTTGACAAGGTTTAGGTCCCTAGAGCGTGTAGCTCGGAGGGATTAGGATTTCTTTAAGCGGAGCATGTCCAACAGCTATGGGTTTGACATAGCTTTGTATGTTAGGCAGAGATCGCCCCTGAGTACGCGATATGCGATGGAGTAAAGCTGTAGTTTTTTGAGACAGTCTGCATAGGACATCTGTTTGAGGCCAGTAATCCTCTTTGTGAGGTATTTCTGTGGTCTTTCCAGTTGTTGTAGATGTCTTGTGAGGTACATACCAAAAGGGGCATTGTACTCTATAATGGGTCTAATGAGTGATGAGTAGAGGGGAACAATGACCTCTTTTTTTCTGGATGAGAATCCTTTTGTGATGAGATGAGCCACGTAGAAGGATTTCCTGACCACTGTGGCAATGTGATTATCAAAGGAGAGACAACTGTCCACCTGTGTCCCAAGGTCTCTTATCACATTTTCGGCATTAAGTAGACTACCAGCTATGTGGTAGTTCATGGGTACAGAGTTTTTACCAAAGGGGATGACAATACACTTTTTGGCATTGAGCTTCAGGCCATGGCTTTGACACCAGGTATCTGTCTCAGTGAGGCCCTTTTGTAGTTTGTCCACATCATTAGGAGTTTCGATTATGGCTCCTAGTTTGCAGTCATCTGCAAACTTTGTTAGCCAAAGACCTTCCATGTTGGCCTGCACCTCAGAGAAGTAGATACCAAACAGGAGAGGACCCAGGACTGAACCTTGTGGTACTCCACTTTTCACTGGTCTGATGTCGGATTTGGAATCCGCTATTTTCACAGTGTGGGTTCTGTCCGTGAGCCAGTTGGCAACCCATCTTGTGACATAGGGATTTATACCTAGTTTAGTGACCTTATCTATAATTCCAGAGTGGGGGATGGTGTTGAAATCCTTGGCGAGATCTAGATAAGCTGTGTGAACCATTTCACCCTCATCTATGGCTTTGGTGACTGCTTCAAAGAAGTCAATCAGATTTAGGAGACATGATCTGCCTTTTACAAATCCAAACTGAGTAGGGTCCAGAGTTTGGAGATTACCAATGTCTTTGTTTATGAGTTCCACGGTGATACGTTCCATGGCCTTGCAGACCAGGCTCGTCAGGCTAATGGAGCAGTAGTTCCCAGGGTCCGCCGTGGCTCCCCCTTTGTGGAGTGGGATAACCGTCGCACTTCGCCATTCAGTGGATACAAAGCCTGAGGTGAGGCTATGATTGAACATGGTACTTAGGTAGGGTGCCAGTTCATTCTGTAATTCGTGTAGAATGCAGCCTGGGATATTGTCAGGTCCCATGGATGCTGTGTTCTTGGCTTTGGAGAGTGTGTTTTTTACCTGTGCAGCCATGATTATAGGAACTTTGCATTCTTCCGGTATAGAGATGGGCCCTCTAGGGGGTGAGAGGGGGTAAAGTTAGCACTGAACCTATCTGCTAGGATGTTGGCAATATCAGTTGGTTCTGTATATTTAGTGCCATTGTGCTGTAACTCAGAGCAGATCTGAGTGTTCCCATTTAGATTCTTGACATAGCTATAGAATGCTTTGTGGTTGTTTTTAGAGTCAGTGGCAATTTTGTTTTCATAACTAGCTTTGGAGGATTTTATGAGGGATCTCAGCTTCTTACTGAGGTTGACCAGGGAGTTCCTCCAGTCATGGGATTTTACTCTTTTTTGCAATAGTTTTTTTCGTCTGTTGTAGAGTTTGTTTATGGCAGAGGACCACCAGAATGGCTTCCTTTTTTTGGAGGATAACATCTTGGTTCTATTAGGGATAGCATGGTCCATGAACTCGTGTAAGTGCTTATAAAGTGCATTTGTGTAGGATTTGCCAGTCATACCTCTATTGTCCGTCTGCACGGGTGTCATGAAGTTTGCCACTTCTGTCTTAAGAAGTGTGAAGTTGGCTTTGGAGAAGTTTTTTACAATGGTTTCCCTAATTGGGGGTGGGGGTGGGATGTGGATGTCTAGGCTGATTAGCTTGTGGTCGGATCTGACCAAAGAGGAATTGACCTCTGGTGTGGAACACTGGTTTCCCATGATGGTAATGACCAGTTTTAGGATATTGCTGCCCCTGGTGGGGGTGTGAATAAGTTGATCCAACTTTTGTCGCCTCTTAGAGATTTGTTTAGAGGAGTTTCTTCCTCTCCTTCACTTTTTTGGGAAGGGTACTCAAAGGATGCAGATGCCCTTCTTACTGTTACCAAAGATGAGAAGCCCCCCCCCCTTCCCCATTGTTCCCTCTAGGTGACCTGTCCTTTGGGAGACATTTTAGATCTTATCATTCACTGTGGAAATGCATGTAGTTCTTTTGTGTTCTTTCTAGACGTACCTAATGCACTGTCTGGTAAGGGGGATGGTGAACCTTTGGTTACCCCTCCTGTGAGTGGCACAATGACATATTTGCAACCTGGATGTATCTGAAAGCCTTTGATTAGTCTTTGTTGAGTTGTCATGACATCACCCTAAGCATCTCATAGCAAACTTCTTTATAATCTGTTTGGTCCAGCACAGGCCTTACTACTGTAACACCTTTCCGTGTAAGAAGGCAACAACTTTTCATACATTTGGTATGAGGGGGTTCTCCTCTGCACCTTAGGATTCTGATCCCTCGTTTACTTATCCTACTGGTCCAAGTTCCAGCCTTCCCTTGTGGATTAAGATCTGGAAAATCAGAGTTTGGGGTCAAAGTGGTTTTGAGTAAGCCTTACTACAACTTCATTAATGATCTTGCATATGTGGCCTGATGTAATTTTGATCATGATGGTCCTGTGGCCGGGGCAGGGAGCTCAGGTATATAATGGCACTTGGTGGTGTGGTTTAGGCTGTCTTCTTTTAAAGATAACGCTACTCAGATAGCCTCCTTCCCAGATATCATTCTGTTTAGAAAGGCCTCCCAAGGCCAGGTCAAGGGCATGCAAATGGGATTTATTGAATGCAATGACAATCTTAGCTGTCTCACAGGACTGCCTGTAGAATGTTAGTTTTCTAAGTTTGTCTCAGTTTGGAGTACTTTCACAACTGTGGTAAATTCAATACATGGTCCTGGGATCTCTGTGAAATGAGCTTTGTTAAAAGACCAGTCATTCTCAATGATTTTATTGAGTTGGCCCAGACAATGCCTCACAAGTGGGGTATCAGGTGCAAGTGACTGCTCCCTTTTAGAGGAGGATGAAGGGCTTTACTTCACCTCTTTCTTACTCTGAATTGGGCTGATGACTTTTGTTCCATTTCCAAGACCTTAGCCGCTTTAATGACCCATTTAGCTTGCCATGTTTTGGGCAGTGACTCTCCAGGGAGGCCCCGCCTCTGCTGCCACACATCCTTCATATGGTATTGCTGAATATGATTTACTTAGTGTAGAATATCTTTGTCTGGTTTTGGGCCCACACTGTTTTGTAAGGTGCTAGGCATGGTGTCAGAGACCTTGTGAAAGAATTAATTCTTTGTTTCCTTTGATATTTATTCCTGATCTGGTGAGTTACAAACTGGCAGACAATGGTCATAATACCAAGGGGAAACATACAAAAGCAATCATAATAATGATTAGTAGTTCTATTTTTAGAGCACTGCACCTTTCTTATACGTTCTTGCCTTTTCCTTTAGATCCATATTAGTAGTGTGGCTTGGTGATTATATTAGTCGTGTGGCTTGGTGATTATATTAGTCGTGTGGCTTGGTGATTATATTAGTAGTGTGGCTTGGTGAATATATTAGCAGTGTGGCTTGGTGATTATATTAGTCGTGTGGCTTGGTGATTATATTAGTCGTGTGGCTTGGTGATTATATTAGTCGTGTGGCTTGGTGATTATATTAGTCGTGTGGCTTGGTGAATATATTAGCAGTGTGGCTTGGTGATTATATTAGTCGTGTGGCTTGGTGATTATATTAGTCGTGTGGCTTGGTGATTATATTAGTAGTGTGGCTTGGTGAATATATTAGCAGTGTGGCTTGGTGATTATATTAGTCGTGTGGCTTGGTGATTATATTAGTCGTGTGGCTTGGTGATTATATTAGTAGTGTGGCTTGGTGAATATATTAGCAGTGTGGCTTGGTGATTATAGCTTGGACTGCGAAAGCGCTCACCTCTCCTTTTTACTTTGTTTAAATAAAGACGTTATTGTGTGGTACCCGGTATAGTGTTTTCTCTCATATACTTCTCTTTTTATATACTGGGTTTTACCTGTATAGCCGTTTTGCTTTTCGTTTATTGGACTCCAAGCTTCCTGGTTTCCAGTTCAGTCTTGACCTGTGGTCACTACATGTGAGGATTTTGCAGTTTCTCTTTATAGCTTTGTGGGTTTTCTCATGGTACTTCAACTTTTCATCCTTCTCTCTAAAACATGATGTTTAACTGGCTGTAGTAAATTGTATTCATTACACATACTTGGTTTGTGGCTGAAATATGTTTGAGAAGACCCATTTCACTTACACAGTGGTCAAACAAATAGTATAAAAATAAATACATAGTTATACCTTGTAATGTGGTTGCCTTTATACATCTCTCTGTCTGGAACTTCTAATGCCAGGCACATCAGGTGAAACATAAGTATGATATAGAGAACGTTTGGGGTTCACATTGAACACCCAGATAACAGATTTTATGTATACGGGCCTGTAAACTTACAGTGCTTTTCTGTCATGTGCAGAAAGTCATGTAGGCATCTGTTACTTTTTTTTTTTTAATTGAAGGTGTTCAATTGATGATGGGTGCTGTCTAGAAAGCATGTATTATTTCAGTCAACTGCAGGTTTAAGGTTGTTTCCGCTAAACAAGTTAAGAATCTTGAAGAGTTTAGGGACTTTTGGAGGAACTTTCTTCTTCCCCTTAGATGCATTTCTGACAGTACTGCCCTTAGTAGTTATGGTTAGTTTGTTTCATTTGATACAAATTTCTGATATTAAAATATCAAAATATGTTATTCTTGCGTGTGTATTCACTATTATGTTTAACTACATTTTACGTATTTCAGGTTATAACACCATCTGGAAATATCATCTAACACTATTCTCAGTTTTTCTCACTAATTCACAAAAGAGTTAGTATGAATAAACATCATAAGGAAGTCTTGGGGTAGTAGTAATACACATTATATCCCATAAGCATTGCAAACCATGACTATATATTCTCATACCATTACTTTTTTACACTAAATTTGCCACCCATCTAGTATTCCCTGTCAGCCTGACCCATTCATTCATCCATCCATCCTGGGTATTCCTCATTGAGGGTGAGAACTAGCCAGAAGTGGACATCATACATGTAGCATCAGTGGTAGTCTGAACTCTTACCAGCATCATGGCAATGAGGTTGTATTTAGAATGTGCCTATTCCTCCACCTGGGCAGGAGGAGAGACGCGCATCAACATGGAAGCCAAAGTGTCCTCCCATGCCCCTTGTATGAGGTTCACTGCATGCACAGTCTGTTTGCCGAATGCCCGCCCTTAAGTCTTCCTTTGCATTGCCACCCCTACTGCAAAGGATTGTGGCTTTGGACTGTCTCAGTCCTCCTTCCACCTAAGTGATAAATTCATCCATCATCTTCATGGTAACTGCAGCTTGCATCTGAGCTGCTAATGAGAGTCAGGTCTCCCCGATTCCCATGCCATTGTGGACTTCATAGCCCTTTGAAAAGACAAGCCTGTTATGAATTCTAAAATGTTGTAATCCCTCATTAGGGTTTTAACAGAAGTCACATCTTCATCATGGAGAATACCTCCATGCAGGGATGCAGGGCTTTAACTGCTTGTACTATTTAGGGGAGCCAAAGAGTAGCAGCAGTTCTCAAGAAATACTCTAGATGTGGAACGACTTTCAGGTAAAAGTGCCCTTTAACGTTACTACAAATACTGCATCAGTATGCATCAGTATTGTATCTGAGCCCTAACAAACATCTTCTGGCACTGTGGGATGACTGGAAGACAAACCAGATTGCTTCTTTATAGTATACTAGACTTTAAACAATGTGATATTATAGTTTAGAGTGTGGGCTTGAACTGTATACTAACAGTCAGGGCTTTAGTTTTCTCACATCTGTCCTATCCTCAGGTTTTGACCGATGTATCATTATCTGGACAAAACAGTGAAATGTGCATGATATTGGCACTTAATTAAACCCAGTCACATTTTTAACCAATATTATCAAGAACTTGAAAACTAGATTGTCAGTGACCGTTGGCTCAGTTAGCTAAATCCAGGAGAATTTTTACCCAGTATTCTCAAGTACTTGAAAACCAAGCTCACAGTGGCATTTGGCTCAGCAGGTGGCACACTTGTCCATGAAGCTGGAAGATCAGAAGGCTGTGGGTTCTTTTCCCACACCAGGTGCTTGGATTAATTTCTTTCTACTGACCCTTCATTGCAATTAAAAGAAGAGCAGAATTACTGGGATGTCATCCTTCAGGTGAGATGGTAAACCAAGATCTGTTATAACCTCAATTTGTAGTAGCTCAGTTGGCTGTAAAAGATCCCAAGGCACTTAGAAACAAAAAAAAAGAAAGAAAAAGAAAGAAAAAGAAAGAAAGGGTAGGGGTATCTTTCCATTCCATAGCAAAGTGTCTGTTGGTTAGTATAAATGGCACCTTGAGTGTCCCCTAAAAATAGATCACAAGCCTAGGTAGACACACACACACACACACACACACACACACACTAAATAATCTGAATTAAATAAATGACATTACTTTTTCCTGGTATTGGCTGTAGGGTTTTGATAAGTTGTATTTAACATTTCCCTGTTGCTTTTCCTGAATTACTAGAAGTATCTTAACACACATTTTCCAGAACCTGAAACTTGATCAGTGGTTCAAATCACAAGTGCAACAATTTCTTTCTGTACATAACACTGCAAACTGCAGTGCATGAAAATTATGGGGTAATAAGAAATGACTGTTGTTCAATAAAAGTAAAGCCTGGACCAACTACAAAAAAAAAAAAAACACCAACATGTTAATTTCTTTTTGCAAATCCATTGCTATATTCTTACCTTACATAGCAAAATGCATCAACATTAAGCTGATAATATTTTATTAACACTTTTCAGTCTGGAGCCAGGAAATGAATAGAGAAGAAGACAGGAACTGCTCTGGAGAAAATACTAAATGAATATTTTTTGTCTTTTTTAAAATACTGGAGAAGATTAAGGTATTGAGCTGATAGCGAGCTTTATCCTATAACACTGAATATTATTCCCAGTAGTCGTCATTTATTTTCTGTTTGACTTGGAGTAAATCACTTAATTAGACAGTGCTTCTGCGCCTACCCTAAAGGTGGGTCTTATCCTCTTTTGACAATACAATTAAATATATAAAAAAAAAACAACATGTAGAGTAATAGCTCATAGATGTAATTACAATCCCTACAATTTTGCATAAGATTAAATAAAATCAATTTACCTAACATTATCTGGGGGTTAGTAAATTAATTTTAAACTTCTAAGGGAGATTCTGCTGATTATGATTAACATTAATTTAAAATAATTTTTTTAACCAGGTTAGCCCCATCAGGTTAGTGGTCTCTTTTCAGGAAAGACCCAAGGTGGTATTTTAAACTACTAGGGAAATCCGTCTAGGGCATCAAAGAAATTCCCCTACTCTTTTAGACGAGTGCCATGGGATCTTTTACATCTACCTGAGCTACCACCAACTCAAGCACACAGGGCCTTGGTTTAACATCTTATCCAAAGGATGACACATTCAGGAGTGTAGCACCTCCCTTATACTGTACTGTGCACTATCCATCTACCTGGTGTGGGAATAGAACCCACAACCTTTTGCAGCAAAGACGACTGTGCTACCTATTTTGCCACTGACAAAATGGGTGATATATGATCAGGGAAGGTAGTCATCATCATCTGCATTGATGCCATCGCATGTGTATTAATAGACCTGCATAACACTGCTAAAAATTTTATTAAAGGGGTGAGTACATGAAGAAGAAGCATATTCCATTAACTTTTGCTTTTCTTGTCTTCAGACAACGCAGCTGTTGTAGCTGTGGTCATTTAAATTGTGTGATATAGATGTAAGCCTATTTTCCCGGTGAGGGGCTCCATCATGCAGCTTAGCATTACACTTAATTGATATAAGTTCATACTTAGAAACTGCATTCTCCCCTCCAGCAAATTCAGCATGGAATGAGACAGGAGAAAGTGATATTACAGTTTTCATTTTTTTCTGTATGCACCTCACTTTAGATAGTGAAAATGTATAGCATTTTTAATAAAAGTGTCAACAAATTTATTGTAGTTAAACATAAAGCCAATTCATAACAGGGCTTTCATCAGCAGTGCTGATTGAATCCCTTTTTAACAGTTTCAGACTGAAAACCTTTGTGCGTTTTATTTCTGATATTAACTAGGACAAAATGAGATTTTGAAGGATTCATATAAGTTTTCTAATAGTATGTAGCACTTTCCTTCAAGATCTGGATTCAGTTTGTGATGTTTTGAGACTGCCATCACAAAAAAAATGTAGTAAAGCCGGATCATGAATAAAAGGGTCAGTCACAGACTGGCAAAATACTTATAACATGGTGTAATTTAGTCAAAAGCAACTTCAAGTAGAACAATTTTAACAAGCACAGGCCTTTACACTTCACAGCAATGCAAAAATAGCAAAACATAAAGCAGTAGGAAATAAACAGCCACATGTGCATATGTACGTGTGTGTGTGTCTGTGGTATTATGATAGGTCTACACAGTAGGTTGCCTAGAGAAAATATGTATAGCACGGTAAAATTATTAAAATAGAGAGTTAATAAGATGTTCACAGTTGCATCACACTGTTCATGTTTTAACATCTCATACCATCAAACTGGAAAATATGTTGTAACATATATAATTTTAATCACATTGACTCTTTGGGGATCATTTTGTGTGTTCCATGGCTCTTAAAGTGAAACCCTCATAAGGAATTTTAAAATGAAGTTCCTTTTAGTCACTTCTCCTTTTTTTCTGCCATTATTGTAGTATGCCAGCATTGCTTCTTCTTCCGTATAAAAATAATATTACTCAGTCAGTGTTTGCCAACGGAAAGCAGATAATATCCAACTTCGGGCAAATGAAGACAGCCCTCCTCAGAAATGCTACTGATGGACAAACCAGCTAAGATTTCTGGTTTCACTAAGATGCTTGCTGCTGCTATCTTTAGGAAGCAAAGGGCAGTATACCAAACAGAGTTGTTTCAGACAGTACAGGCCCACTTTTTCATTGTCTTGGATTTATGTGCAAAGGTAACAAGATAATTCATTTGAAAAGCTGCTTTGACTGGCCAGTACGCAAGTAAAGAAAAGATGAATGTGATTTACTACTAGTAAGGGCACTAGGAAAGATAGCTTTGCTTCCTAAGTACTAATGAGCTTATGCACGTCATTGGGTAACCTGCACCATTTTGTAATCTGGAAAAATATTACAGTAAAAAGGAAATAAGAGATCCATAATTACACTGCACTGTTCTGTTTTTAACATCTCATACCTTCAAGCAGGCAAATATCTTGTAACACACAGTGGATGTAAAAAGTGTACACACCCTGTTAAAATGCCAGGTTTTTGTGATATCAAAAAATGAGACCACAATGAATCATTTCAAAACTTTTCCCACCTTTAATGTGACCTATAACCTTTACAATTCAATTGAAAAATAAACAACTCTGTTAGGGGAAAAAATTAAAAAAAATAAAACAAGTACAATAAGCTGGGTGCATAAGTGTGCACACCCTTAAACTAATACTTTGTTGAAGCACCTTTTGATTTAATTACAGCATTCAGTCTTCTTGGTTACACACCTGCCATCAATTAAAAAGACTCTGATTAACCCCAAATAAAGTTCAGCTGTCCTAGTAGGAGTTTCCTAACATTTACTCAGTTGCCTGCTACAGTAAAAGCCATGGTTCGCAGAGAGCTTACAAAGCATCAAAGGGAGCTCATTGTTGAAAGGTATCAGTCAGGAGAAGGGTATAAACAAATTTCCATAGCATTGGATATACCATGGAACACAGTGAAAACAGTCATCAAAAAGTGGAGAAAATATGGGACAACAGTGACGTTGCAAAGAAATGGACATCCCTCCAAAATTGATGAAAAGACAAGACGACAACTGGTCAGGGAGGCTGCCAAGAGACCTACAGCAACACTGGAGCTGCAGGAATTTCTGGCAAGTACTGCTTGTGTACTACACGTGACAACAATCGCCTGTATTCTCCACATGTCTGGGCTATGGGGTAGGGTTGCAAGACGGAAGCCTTTTCTTACACAGAAAAACATCCAGGCCCAGCTAAAATTTGCAAAACAATACATCATCTTCCAAAAGCATGTGGGAAAATGTGTTATTGTCTGATGAGACAAAGGTTGAACTTTTCGGCCACAATTCCAAAAGGTACGTTTGGCACAAAAACAACACTTTGCATCACGAAAAGAACACTATCCCCACGGTGAAGCATGATGGTGGCAGTATCATGCTTTGGGGTTGGTTTTCTTCAGTTGGAACTGGGGCTTAGTCAAGGTGGGGGGAATTATGAACAGTTTCAAATACCAGTCACTTTTGCCCCAAAACCTTCAGGTGTCTCCTAGAAAGTTGAAGATGAAGAGGAATTTCACCTTTCAACATGACAGTGACCCCAAGCATACATCCAAATCAACAAAAGAATGCCTTCACCAGAAGAAAATTAAAATTTTGGAATGGCCTAGCCAGATCCCAGACCTAAATCCAATAGAAAATCTGTGGGGTGACCTATAGAGGGCTGTACACAAGAGATGCCCTCACAATCTGACAGATTTGTAACACTTTTGCAAGGAAGAGTGGGCAAATATTGATAAGTCAAGATATGCCATGCTGATAGGCTCCTACCCAAGAAGACTGAATGCTGTAATTAAAATCCAAAAGGTGCTTCAACAAAGTATTAGTTTGTTTGCACACGCAACAAAGTATTAGTTTAAGGGTGTGCACACTTATGCAACCAGCTTATTGTATGTTTTTTATTTTATATAAATTTTTCCCCTAAAAGATTTGTTTGTTTTTCAATTGAATTGTACAGGTTATAGGTCACATTAAAGGTGGGAAGAGTTTTGAAATGAGTTAGTGTGGTCCTATTTTTTTTTATACCACAAAAACCTGGCATTTTAACAGGGTGTGTATACTTTTTATATCCACTGTACAGTATATGTTTTGATCACAATGTCTCTCAGTGGAACCTTTTGTTTATCCCATGACTCTTAAAGTGAAGTCTATGTAAGGAATTTTAAAATGAATTTTATCAGTAGTAATGAGGAGGAGCCATGTCTTGCACTGAAGAATCAGAAGCAAAGTCCTTCTCATTGCTTGTACTGTAGCGAGTCGTGCTACTAACATTCTGTGACCAGATAGCTAAAATATATGCAGTGCTTCAGCACTCCTAATTTTTTTAACTCTGATTTTTATCTCTGATCATGTAGCCCAGGCCGGTATGACCCTGAACCTGAGTATCATCCTACCCTCACCAAGAATGATACCACGGTATAGAGAAAAAATTATCAATTTCAACAATTGGATAAGCTTCTGGTGTCATTTAAAGGGGATCCAGTGTCTGTCAGCCTGGGATGACATGCTCGACAAGCCACGCTAGAGACGGCTTGCACCTGTAACCCTTAGGCTTTTGAATACTGGCCAAGGCTCTTGCTACCCCCATAATGCCTTTTTTAGGCAAGGCTCAAAAGACAAACCCACTGCCGTAAATAGTACAAGTAACAAAAAACTGAGGGTAATGCCACTCAATGCCAGAAGTCTAAACCTCAAAATGCACACACTTGAGGCACTCCTCAGTATGGAGAAAATTGATATCTGTGCAGTAACAGAAACCTGGTTTAAAGCTCCAGAAAGCACCCCAGCACTACCAGGCTACAACTCATACCGTACATTTCAGCCACAAAACCCAGAAATACAAAAGGTGGGGGAGTATCCATATTCATCAAGGATACCCACACCTCCAGGTTAGTGGCACAGCACGATGCTTCAAAGTTCATCCACGTGCAACTAACAATGGGCAAAACTGCTATTCAAATTATAGCTTGCTACAGATCACCCACCATGTCCCAGGACCCCCACTCCGCATTCCTGGAAACACAGGGAAACATAAAGGTCCCACCAAACACCCTGATATTGGGTGATTTCAGTTACCCAAACATTAACTTGGAGAACTACTCAAGTGCAAACTCCCTTGCCCAACATTTCCTAGAATTTATAAACTCAAACGCTCTGGATCAACTGGTCAACATCTCCACCAGAGGTGATAACATATTGGACCTTGTCATCATCAACATGGGCGACCGGTGTTCCACACTGGAGGTCAACCCCTCGCTGATTAGATCTGACCATAAACTAATCACTCTGGATATCCACATTCCGCCCCCACCCCCGGTCAAAGAAACCACCGTGAAAAACTTTTCTAAAGCAAACTTCACGTTACTTAAGATTGAGGTGGGACGTTGCAAAGCCCCCATGCTAAAGGATAACACTGTCCAAGCTGAAATATCCTTTACTAATGCACTCTATGGGCACCTACAAGAATGCATGGATCGTGCTATCCCAAACAATACCAAGACTCACTCCTCCAAGAAAAGGAAACCAGTCTGGTGGACCCCTGCCATAAACAAGCTATACAATAGAAGGAGGAAACTAGTACATAAAAGAGTAAAATCCCAAGAAGGGAAGACATCCCTGATCAGTATCAGCAAGAAACTACATTCCCTCATAAAATTATCCGAGGCTAGCCTCGAAAGAAAAATTGCCATGGACTCCAAAGATAACCACAAGGCATTCTTTAGCTATGTCAAGAATCTAAGTGGAAGTTCTCAGATCTGCTCTGAGTTAGTGCAGAATGGCACAAAATACACTGAACCGACCGATATAGCCAACATCCTGGCAGAGAGGTTCAGTGCAAACTTTACCCTCCTCTCACCCAAAAAAGGCCCATAACTATACCAGAAGAATGTAGTTCCCTTGAAATCACAGACACTCAGGTTAAAACAGCCCTCTCCAAAGCCAAAAACACAGCATCAGTGGGAACGGATGGTGTCCCAGGCTGCATCCTACATGATCTCAAAGATGAACTAACCCCTCATCTAAACACACTGTTTAAACTCAGCCTCTCCACAGGCTACGTGCCTACAAAGTGGTGCACAGCAATGGTTATTCCGCTCCACAAAGGTGGAGCCACAACGGACCCCGGGAACTATTGCCCTATAAGCCTGACTAGCTTGGTCTGCAAAGCTATGGAGCATATCATCATGGATCTCATTAACAGAGACATTGGGACCCTACCCAGTTTGGCTTTGTTAAGCACAGATCATGCCTCCTAAACCTGATGGACTTCTTTGAGACAGTTACCAAGGCTATAGATGAGGGAAAGGTGGTCCACACAGCCTACCTAGACCTCGCAAAGGCCTTCAACGCCATTCTCCACTCAGGTATTATAGACAAGCTCACCAGCCTGAACATAAACCCCTATGTCACAAGATGGGTTGCCAACTGGCTCACAGACAGAACCCATATGGTAAGAGTTGCGGGAGCTAGGTCTGACTCTAAACCGGTTACAAGTGGCATTCCCCAGGGCTCCGTCCTAGGACCCCTCCTGTTCGGCATATACTTCTCAGAGGTACAGGCAAGCACAGGAGGACTATGGCTGACCAAGTTTGCAGGCGACTGTAAACTAGGGGCTATAATTGACTGACACAGACATCCTCCAAAAGGGTCTCACTGAGACAGATACCTGGTGTCAAAACCATGGCCTCAAGCTAAATGCCAAAAAGTGCATAGTCATCCCCTTTAGAAAAAACAAAGTACCCTCAAACTACCACCTATGTGGTAGCCCTCTAAATACGGAAGACCCAAGTAGATAGTAACCTCTCCTTTGATAATCACATTTTCAAAGTTGTTAGAAAATCCTTCTATGTGGCCCACCTAATCCCAAAAGTTTGCATTCAGATCAGAAGAGGTCATTGGGCCCCTCTACACATCACTCATCAGACCCATCATAGAGTACAATGCCCCATTTGGGATGTACCTTACAAGACACCTGCAACAACTGGAAAGACCACAGAAGTAGCTCACCAAGAGGATCACTGGCCTCAAGCAGATGCCCTATGCAGTTCGACTGAAGAAATTCCAGCTGTACTCGGTTGCATACCACCTACTCAGAGGTGATCTCTGCCTGACATACAAGACCATGTCCAATCCAGAATTGATGGACATGCTCCACCTAAAGAAAACCATATCCCCTCATGCCACACGCTCCAGGGATCTAAACCTCACCACAACAATAAATAGGACGTGCTGGAGGGATAGATTTCTGTCCCAGAGACTTCACATGCTCTGGAACAAGATTCCAGTCTACATTAGGCTGAGCCCCTCGCTAACCCTCTTCAAGAGAAACCTTGACAAGTGGATGGGAAACAGAAAGTTTACCCCAGGGATCACTTCAATGGCTCTGCTGGACAGAGGCACAGAGAACTAATCTAAGGGGGCGGCGAAAGCCAACACATTCAGGCTAGGCTTATAAATGCCTTCAGGCAGATAGCCTAGTACTTACCTATGAGCCTATAATGTAGTGATATTCTAGTACATTAACAAATATGGAAGAATCATACCAGTCTACTACAGCAGTCTTGTGAACAAATACTAAACACCTCAGCTGTCCATTGATACTGGTCTTTACATAGTTGAATGCGGTTTCCTTTTTTTTCTTTGGCACATCTAAAGACACACTGGTGAAATCATTTTTTTTTTTGTTTTTACTTATCAGTGTAAAGTTGGTTAAAGTCAAAACCTGTGGTACCACCACTGTAAGCAAAAATACTGTACCTCTGAGCACTGCAAATGCTTTGTGATGCTGAGCTTTGTTCTTTAATTATTGTGTGCATTCAACTGCACAAAGTATAGCATCTGGTAACTATATTAAGTCATTTGTTCAAAGGACCATTAATGAAAGCTGTGCGTGTTTTTTAGCTAAAGAGAAAGTGGCACTAATGAAAGGCATGCACTTTTTATTAAATTTAGCCATTCAAAGGCACATAAGTGAAAGCATGATCAATATACCTTATATTGCATTCCCATGAACACTTTTTAATTTGCATCCCCATAATTAATTCTTTAATTTGAAACATGTTAAGACCAGTTTACTTTGCCAGTATATAGTGCTGGCATTTCTAGATCTGAATGCAGTATTAATTGAACTGTAGAAGGTATAGCATTTGAGACCACTGCAATACAACATTTTGGGGGTATATAGACAGGAAAAAGGTCACGTTATTTTATATGACTGCAGATATATTTAATACGTTATTTGCATGGGGTTGTAGTAATTCATATTTTCTTGCTTTCCAGTTCGTCTTTTAGAAAATATGAAGGAAGCAATGCAAATTGCTATGGTCTTAATGATTTGACAAGTGCTGCGTGTCTAAAATCAAATAATAAGTAACAGCCAAATATAACTAAGAAGAATTGTTTTATTCTGCAATCCTACAGATATCATTTGGTGCAGTGTTTTGGCATATGGATGCATGGCTAGTGTAGTCTTGCTCTGCAGTTAATTTTTCTAATAAAAACTATTTAAAAGCAGATTTTTTTCTAGATGCTTCTTTGCCCTCATGCCTGCCAGTCATCAAGTCTTCCCCCAGTTTGACTACTTCCACTATACTTGTGAATCACCCCTTTACAGTATAGGCATGAGACCTGCCCAGACAGCCATCCTATATAGGCATGATGCTTGTGCTGTTGCCAGCATCATGGAAAAGAGAGAAGGGCAACTGTATGCCTGTCCTTCACCCCTTGGCAGAATGCATGCTCCTGTATACTCACTAATGAAGGGGGCCACAGCACAGTCTTGGTGAGCAAAAGCTCCCTCCTCCAGGATGTGCACTGCAAGTCACCCCTTTCCTAGGAATTGCAGTTGTATGCATCCTACTAAGCCTCATTCTACCCACAAAATAGGCATACCTATCCATTCCTTCCAGCTCCATCAAGCACCTGAGCAGCAAAGTGCAGCTGGATTGTTTTGGTTGTAGTCAGGGCTTTATCCCTCTGTGCTATAGGAGATGGCTAACTAATCTAGCAAATGTGATCGTGGAGATACTGCATCCATTATTATTGTGGTCTTGATGATTTCACAAAATTATGTGATACCTGATAGTAAGAAGAAATAGACAAATATTATTTTTCTATGATTACGTATCTATCTATATATGATTTACTGTTGAAACCTGGAAACTACATGGGTCTACCGGTCACATGGTCGACCTGAAATCCTGAATCCAGAACAGTGAAATTCCAGCCAGGTCGAAACTGAATACATCGACACACATAGTTCGATGCATTCAGCATAGTAGGAGGTGACGTCAGTCACCCATGCTATGCACCTTCACATACCATGACATTCCATAGTCAACGGAATGTGTATTTTACTATTTTGCAGTACCCCCCCCCCACACTCCCTGAAACTTATATATACTAACTCTGAGATTGCACTACAGTGAGGAAATGGGCTAATTCCCTGTTCCTCACTGAAACGCAATCTCAATGCACAGTGCCGAACTCAGATACTGGAACTACACTATCCATAGTCAATATATTTTGAGTTGGCATTTTGCCCATTTTAAAACTGCCTTTTGACCACATGCTGATCGACAGCAGTAACTTTATGTACTTAATTGTAAACCTCTATATGCATATATCTCTCTATATATCTATATATATATATATATCTCCCTCTCTCTCTCTCTCATATATATATATATATATATATATATATATATATATCTGTATGGGTCTACTGCTGTTGGTCAAATTACATTTGGTTGAAAATGATCCCAGGCAGCCCACTTCACTGAAAGCTCATTTGATTGAAAGCTCATTTGGTCGAAAATGGAATATAGCCCCTGCTCCACTGCAGTGCGACCTTGGAGTAAGAATATAAAGTTTAGCAACTAGTTTTTACTGATGTTATATGTTTCAATGTATTTTTAATGGATTCACATGTATATAATAGTGTATACGCTGCAGTTATGTGGGGGGCTATTTATGTGTGTGTGTGTGTATATATATATATATATATATATATATATATATATATATATTTATATATATAGATACATATACATATATATATATATATATATATATATATATATATATTTAAAATTTGGTGCAATGTTTGTGTGTAGATTGTACAGTGCTGTGGAAAACGTTCTATGTCCCATGTTGGTCTTTGCACGTCTGAATGGTGTATTAATACTGTGCAAAGTAGAACATTAAGACTTTATTAGTTATTTCACACAAAGACATTTATAAAAAAGTAGTCATGGGAAGGCATCACATATTATTGGTGTGAGAAGTACGATTCTCTGTTACTGACAATGCTCCCATATTAGCAAGAGGAAGACAGTTTATGATTTAGTAGTAGTAATGTTAATAAGTAATGTTTTACTGTATAAAATTATTGTGGAGAAGCAGCAATTTCCATTGTGTTCTTAATGGTGAAAAATAGTAACCAAATATCTGCAGGAGGAGTATTTCATTGAAAGAACGCAAATGTCTTTTGATATAGTATTTGAATGCAAATGTCAGAGCTCACATATTCTTGCCTTTTACTTCATGTGCTTATTAATTTAAAAGTTTTGCTGCAGCAAAAACATTATTGTGGGGAAGCAAGATACAGTGTTATTGCCTTAAGGCTTTCACAAGCAGAGATGTCTGATATCTGACAATGAGAAATAATAGTCAAATAAAGTTAAGATGAACTTTGAATAATTACAAAATATCCTGGTTGCAGTACTTGCAAATGGATGTTACAGTTTTAACACATTGACTGTCCTGTATTACTATTTTTATGGATTGAATGCTCATTTAATTCAGCCACATTAAGTGCAGTATTAATGTAAGGGACAAACGCATTAAAAGCTATTAATAAACTTTGGACTGTTACTAGTGACACTCTATCCTATGCGTGTTTCAGTGGTATTAGTTGGATTACACAAGCTTTGAAGTGCTTTGTTTGTTTAGAGTAGAAGGTTGTGATCAGTAAAATGCAGAGTTGGAAGGCTGCATTAATTAAGTCTACCATACAAATGTGTTTGTAAAACAAATGATCTTGAGATGACTGTTTTTTGATACCCAGTAGTAAGAATTAATGGAAGTGATGGCAGAAACTTCTCCTTGGCTGTCTGCATTGTGTCTCCACTGAATGTGTGTCATTAATAGGGTGCTGACGTTAAGTAATTAATTTCCGCCCATTTTCAAAAAGAAATGTGGAATATTACTGTGACTGACTTTGAGCTGGTTTGTTTCTAGAATTTGATACATTCAGCAGGTGCAGCTTGAACTTTTATGGAAGTAATGATAAAGAGAGCATTTGTTTTAAATTCAAACTCTTTGGAGGTAGTCTATTAGAATCAAACTTGGCGCAAATACCAGTGGCATCCTTGTTATATTTGATACTTTTTCATCTTATATTCTGTAACCCTCAGTCAACACTCAGATAACATGTACCTGGCCTTTTGCGCTATGTCAACGTAATGATGAAAAACTCCCATCTTGTCATTTCTTAACCATGTATAAATCAGATGACAAAATCATTCCTAGAGTCATATGTTCAGCTAACTAGTCAGTTATAACAATATCACCATAAATTAATAGAATCTGCCTAAACGTTTCACCTTCATATGTTTTAACTGTGTTTCAAACTTTCATTTATGCTGACATCAAATATTTCTGATGGATGATCACTCACCCATGAGCCTCTCTCCAGAGAAGAAAAAAAAACTTTTTTTTTTCATACACTCTCCATCACTCAGGATTATTAATCAATAAATATTTTAGTTCCAGTTCTGACATCAGTATAACATGCTTAATAAGCTTATTGTTTTCATCAATATAAGAACATAATAATGGTGCTCCATGCACTACAGTATGTATTGTACATGGCATGGCTGTGTTCAATATCAGCTACATTATTTTCTTTAAAGTTAAAAAACAAGAAAATAAAAAAACAAACCTTTTAGTATATAAACCAATGTAACTAAACTATGTACAAAGACTTTCATCATGCAAAAAAAATCTTAATGTAGCTGTAGGATTAATAAAAATCTGTTTACATAAATTAATAAACTATTTTTCTAGAAGTTCATAGATGATACTCCATGAATTATATAATGTAGTATTCCTAGATGTTCTAGATTTAATAGTTAACATTTCCAAATTACACGTTTCAAGGACTATATTTTTTAAATTCCAAAAAAGTAGGTGCTGTACTAGATTTCCAATTCTTAGTGATTGTTTTTCTAGCTATAGATAGTATAGACCAAGCCAAAGGGTACTTATTCTCTTTTACACAATCAGGAACAGGAGTATTAAATAAAACAAGTGATTTAGATATAAAGAAATTACAGTAAAAATTGTTTGCAACAAATTATTGATATCATCCCAAAATTTTCTTAAATATATGCAATTATAAAACATATGAGACCAGTCAGCATTCAATTCAATATTATATCTCCAACATGTTATAGTCTTTTTAGAAAATATACTTATATTATGAGGAGTGATAAATGATCTATTTAAAAATCTCCATGTGAATAATTTCCATTTTAAAGAAGTAGTAGTCATACTTGCTGATTGTAAAATATTCAATTTGTCTTTCTCAGAAGGGGGATTATTATTAATTAAAGAAAAATATTCCCAATAATTATCTGAATGTGTATCTAAATCGCATTTAATTGCCCTATAAATGTTTGATAACTTGTTATTAGCAGGAGATTTATGCAAAACTGATAAAATCATATATTGTATTAGCTTGAGAATTTTTTTCCTAATTATAGGAGACATAGAATCCAATTTATTTAATACATATTGTCTAGCTTCTTGAAGCTCTAACCATAAACAAGAATCAGGTTTATACTCTTCTAAGAGTAAACTATTGGATTTTATCTCATTATTTATCATCATTTGGTGCCAAAATGTTAAATGCTTTTGCTGAAATATAGACATTTTTGTATAATCTGAAGAGAAAATAGATCTGTGTGTGTAGGCTATAGGGAAGAGTAAAAAAAGCCAATCCTTATATATAGTATATTTAAATATACATTTTTAAAATAATTTTAAAAGAAAAACTATATTCTTAGAGTTAAAATTCAGAGAATAAAATTCAGAAATATAATCTTTTAACCTCCAAATAAATGGATTATTAATTATTTTTAGCTTATAGGAATGGTTTATATCTATGGTATTTTGTGACAATACCTCTATAAACTCTTTCCACTTAACAGTGTATTCCACATCAATGAGATGAGAGATTGTATTGAATACTGGTGAAATTTAATACATTTCGAAATTTGGTAAGGCTAAACCCCCTTTATTCCAATTTATACATATGGTATGTTAATGCAATCCTTGGCTTATTTGGTAACCACAAAAATTTCTGAATCATTGAATTAATTTTTTTAATTATTTGGTAAGAAGGAGGTATAGATAAAGATTGAATTATATATAAGATTTTGGGGAGAATAATCATCTTTATTATTAAAAGTTTATCATCCATAGAAAAGGGTAATTTGTTCCATTTATTTATTAAATTTTCTATCTGTAATAGACTTTTATTATAATTTATTTGAATGGTATCTTTAATATTGTTAGTAATAATTATACCTAAATATGCTATTTGTTGAGACTGAGCTATATATTCATTAGGTATATTGTATTTTTTTGTGTTAAAAGAATTTGTGTTTTATTATTATTAAAAGTAAGGTCGGAATTTTTTTGAAAATATTCCATGTTTTTAAAATGTTTTTGTATAGATTCCCTTCTACTCCCAAGAGTAATCAATATGTCATCTGCAAACATTTGTATTGTAGATGATATAGTGAGGTTTAACTTGTATCCTTCAATGTCTGTATAATGTCTTATTAAATTTGCCCATGGTTCCATAACTAATGAAAATAAAAGAGGGGATGAAGGACACCCTTGCTTAGTACCTTTTACTATTGGTATATTTTGAGATATACTAGTACCAATTTTAACATAAGCTTGGCTACCTTCATATAACAGAGTGATAAGATTGATAAAATTATTGGAGAAATTTAATTCCTTTAATAGAGTGAACAAATATTCCCATGTAATTGAGTCGAAAGCACAATTTATATCTAAACTAACTAGGGTTAAATTTGTTTTAATATTTTTCACTGAATCAAAGTTAATATTCTTTTAATGTTATCATATGAAGTTCTCTTTAAATATCAGCTACTTTCTGACAGTTGGTAAGATGAAGTCACAATCATCAATGCCTAACAGTGTGGTAAGGTTACCTTAAAGAAGAGCTAGAAATTAACACTTGCTATAAGTTGACAATCCAACAGAACTAGACACAGAACAAAAATATTACACAGGCTATTATTTAACTACAGTTACTTGTTATCAGGTAACATACCTCACTCAATCACTATCTTAAAATAGAAAAAACAAATTCAGTAAACAGGCACTTTCTGTGGGCAGTGCATGCTGTTAGCATTGCCATCAAATTCATGCAGTGCTCTACAGGTATTTTATGTAGTTCAATATAAAACAGACAAAATCTGTTGCATCTGTCAGAACACATCTGCTGTAGCACTTGCCACTCATTGCTCGTTTAATCAGACTGTGTGCAGACATCGTTTGTATCTAGGCATCTGCTGTCTATGACCTGTTACTTTGGGACAGAGAAAGGGAGAATGTATGCTATGTACTTTTTATTTCTGTTTTAAATTTGTTAGCCAGAGTGGATCACTGATCATAAATGACCATTTTCAGTTTCAGCCCAAGTAGTAGAAGAGAATTGTGCATTTCAGGAAAACATAACAAGTTTCCAAAGAGATGAAATAGCAGTTGCATTCATTTGTTAACAATAAAACAGGATTATAGTAATTTATACAACATTATTATACAGTAAGCTCAAAACATGGTGAGTAATAAGAAATTCATAGTGTAAGAGGATTACAAATGTATAAATTCATCAGCAGGTTAGAATTATGAATGGTAGATAAAGTGAAGAGTTTGGTAAATTCCAAACTACATTTGAGAAGCACACCATCTTCTCAGTTCATTTGGGTTGTTTCTTATTTCTTAGTCTAGGATAATTATTTCAATACTACAATAATTGTTCTAATAAAATATTGGACTCTAAACTGTTCTGAGGGTGGGAAGTTTTTTTTTTAAATAGTAGTCTTTTTATGACTGTTTTGTGATTTTTTTTTTTTGTATGTTTTTGTAGCCTTATGCCTACTGATCATTTAGCTGCCACCACTGTGTTCTCCACTGCTAATCATTGGGCAAGAGCTGTTCATAGTGTGTTTGTCGTTCAGATAACCACAGCTGTTTAATTTTATTTGTTGCTGTTGCTGGCTTCAGGCCCTACATGCCCATATGGTCTTGATGTCCACAAGTCCTTGGGCACTCCCTGGTGTGACTCACACTGGGAAGATCTTTCTGTTGGTAATGTACCTGAGAATGGGTCTACTCTCTCTGCAGGCACAGGCTGAAGGACTGCAGTGCATGCCATGGCAAGTGGAGTGAAACAAGGCAGACAGGGACCATCATAATTCAGCCCTCACTGTTTTTTCTATAGTTCTGTGTCTCACTCCTGTGTGCCAACAGCATTATCAAGCTTCAAGAAGAGAATCATGAGTACATACCCTACCATTGGCCATATAGGGCAAACATTTATTACACTATCCTCCTACAATCCCCAGCACCAGTCCTGCATCAACTCTTTGGGTTCTACCCTCCACCACAACTCCACTAGAGAGAAGCATGTCCCTCCTTTGTAGAATAGACACACTTGTCTTCTCCATCAACACCATTAGGCACCAGAGCTGTTAACTAAACTTTAGTCATCTGGGTCATAATTGGGCTTTAGCCCTCTATGAGTCATTGGCATCCTCTACTCTTCCCTCATTAGGCCAGTCATCAAGTACAATGCCCCATTTGACACCTACAACAACTGGAGAGGCCAGAAAAGTACCTTGCAAAGAGGATCCTAGGCCTTAAACACTTGTCCTATATGGACAGACTAAAAAAACTCCAACTATTCTCTGTCTCATATCGCCTACTTAGAGGCTATCTCTGCTTGACTTACAACGCCATGTCTGACCCAGCTCTGTTAGTAATGCTACATCTAAAGAAATCCCAATCCCTCCACACCACATGCTCTAGAGACCTCAACCCCATTACCACAGTCAACAGAACATGCTGGAGGGACAGGTTCATAACCCAGAGACTGCCCACGCTATGGAATAGACTTCCCATACATGTCACACAGAGTACCTCACTGGCCCTCTTCAAGAGAAATCTTGATAAGTGGATGGGAAATAAGAAGTTCACCCCAGGTATCACTCCAGTGGCACTACTCGACAGAGACACTTGGAACTAAGGTCGGGTGGCATGATGCCAGGGTAATCCTATGGGCTAGGCTTGTAAAGACTCCAGGGCCATTAGCCTAGTACACACCTATGAACCTATGGCACCATTTTTTTTCCTTCCGCTTTGGAGCATGGTCAGTTTTTTGGCTGGTGGTAAGCTTTACCACGTCTTCCTGTGTGGGCATGCATGTTCCTGCCCAAACATCATGGAGGCTACCATGCAAACACAGCTTGCCAAAACTAAGCATATTGTTGGCCCCTAATGCTGTACTTCTTTCTGTCTGTTTGGTGGAAGTTTTATAGCAGGCTGGACCATCTCCCTGTGTTCAAACACTTTAAAATTTTGAGTAAGGGGAAAGGATTGTTGCAAGGGGTATTGAGCTTTATCCCAAAGGTTCAGTGACTTTCAGGTTTATTATATTAATTAGGGGTTATAGGAGGCACATTCCCCAGCAGAGGGTTCCAGGAAAGCTTTATTTTGATTTTTTGAGTTATGTATATATTCAGTACAGTATGCATCAGTCATACAGCCTAGACTCATTAGTATTTTTTAGCTTGTGATACAATTATATGTTTTCCTTACTTGGTTATCACTACCAATGGTGAAAAGACAGTTTTGTGTAGCGGGATGAAATCAAGATTAGAATGGATTCATGTTAAAAGTAGTCCTGTTGCTTTTGAGTGTGTTTTTTTCTGAATAAAGATTTTATTAATCCTTTCTTCAGAATAACATGATTTCATGCTTCAGTATAGCATTTGTTTATATAATTTCAAACAAAAATTCTCTTGGTTGGTTTGTAAATTAGTTTCTTAACCAGTATATAATAAAACAAACAAAACAGTAACCTATATAATTATATCATTCTTTGAGCTACTTAAACTGTTTTTCTTTTTAAGTAAATTTCCAGGCTGAAATATTCATTAAGTTCTGTTGTTGTTGTATCTTTTGGCTTTTCCCAGGTAGGGGTCGCCACAGCGGAACTCCGGTCCGCTAATGATTGGCAGAAGATTTTACAAGTTCTGTGTTTGTATAAATATTTTCAAGTCACTCCTACTAAATGTATCACATGATGCCAAACACCAACTTTATCATTTTAAAACACACTTGATTTACATATAAATGCAGTGATATACAGTATCCTTATAAAATTTATGTTTTGCTTGGATTTATTTCTGTAAAAAGCTGACAGTATCTAAGTGGTCATTTAAATTTGATTGCAGAGTAATAGTTCACAGATAATACACCAAACAATACAGATTACATTCTGTCACATTCAAAGTGGTAATGGGGAATTTGAACTAAACTTATACCAAAGTGCTATACCTAAAATGTGTTTTTTTTCAACACAATCCAATTTTCATGCGTATTATTTACTTGGCTATTTTAAGTACTGATTGACAGGCACGTTTCTTTTAGCTGTGTCATTAAAATATCTGTACCTCTGACTTCACTGGATACTTCCTGCACTGTTGGTACTACTGTCCTCTGTATGGAACTTGTAAACTATTAAAAAGTGATCTGCTGTGGTCATAAAACAAGCTACATTTCACTTACACAAGTTGTTTTGCATTTATAACTTTCACTTAAATGGGTCCCTATTAAATAAATGAAAAGTGGAAATGTCAAACGGCCAAATAAACGAAAAGGCCGTTCCTCTATATCACTATTGTAAGATCGTGGTGCGGTGAAGGCTGGAAATTTTGCCCTTTCTTCACTGTGGTGTGACCTCGGAGTTGGTATATATAATTAGCGGGGGTGTGAGGGGGGCGCAGCCCTCCACAATATTCATTTTGAGGAACGGCCTTTTCGTTTATTTGGTTGTTCAATATTTCCACTTTTCATTTATTTAATAGGTAAGCCACTTAAATACACTGCTGTCTCAGCTAGCCTGCTGCACAGAAATGACTTCGGGAAAGACGGTTGGAAAATACAGCTGTTTTACTTCACCAGCCAAATATGAAATTATATAAATGCATTATTTTTTCACTTAAACTATGAGGCTGGCTTACTTTTGTAACAATTTTTTTAGTAGTCTGTTCTGAACCTAAGCATTGTACAATAGCAGCCCTTATTTGCTGTTATTGTTTTGGTAATCTTGATGATTTCTTGCTGTACTGCATAATGGAACAAAACACATTTTTGCATATGTATATTGTGTATATTTGTGTTAATCTTTGATCCATGACATTTATTTTGTTTGCAGATAGTGGACCTGGTTACAAGGAAAAAAAATAAGATTGGAAACTGCTTAAAATACCACCCATTTTTTTTTTCAAATAAGTTATAAAAAGTAAGCAAACAAAGATGTTATATTTAGTTATCTTTGGGGAAATTCAATGCCGTTTAACTCTATGTTGTTTGAGACGCAATCTGCCACAGCAGTCTGTCTTCATTAGTACCAAGTTGTGTTTTTATTAACTTCTCATAAAAAAAGTTGGGTCTGTGTATACTGATGTGGTTTAGTTGCTTGGTCATTGCATTACATTTTTTCAGGCCTGGGAAAGGAAATATGTTTATTCATTATGTAAAAAAAATTCTTCATTTCTGTTTGCCAGGCATATATGTTAAGTACTGATACCCTAGACATCAAACTGAACATCTGATTTCAGAGTGTATTAGACCCTAAAATGCAAAAAGAAAACAGAATATTCAAGAATAGATGTCTAGTCCCTAGAATAGGTTAGCAATGAGTCTTAAGTGTTATTCAGCAATCTCTTATCAAATTTGAGATTGTAGGTCTTCAAAAGAGCCACTAAAACAGGATTATATTCAGTACCGTCTATGAAGTATGCCTCAGACAGTTTCTAAGAATTAAGTGAAGATGGAAAAGCTAAACAGTGCAGTTCACAGTAGTTATAGCTGCAGTTTTAAGACTTCCCAGATTAACAGTGCTGGACTTTATGCAACCTGACTTTGGCAATAAATAAATAATCAAAGTTCATCAGAAAAACATTTGGAAGCTTTGTGGTGGTAGAGCGAAAGAACTGTGAGAGAAATATCAGAAGTGTTGTCACAAAGACCATATGACTTTGTATAATGCAAACCATTAAAAAAGAGCGGTGAAAAAGTACTGTGCCTTTTAAAAAGGTGGTAGTGAAGGTCAGAGTAAAAAAAAAAGCTTTTATGCAAGAGACAAGTAAATGTGGAGAATAACAGAGCAATGTTAGATAAAGCAGAAAGAAACTATGAAAGCAGTCAAAACAAGAAAGACGATCAATGTCCAAAATGCAGCAAAGTATGTTAAGGAACTAAAACCTTTTATGGGTGTGTTGGGGAAAAAAGATAAAGGGAGGTTCTTTGTATTTATTAGAGAGGAAGGAATTTTTTATTCCTGTTTACTTTAAGGTAAGCTGCTTCACTGATAAAGTGCAGTTGGTTATCAGCCATATCAAGTTTCTATGATGGAGTAGATGGTCATTTTTGGCATCCTGACATTTGTGAAAGGGCATGTCCTTTCCCTCAGTTACAGTTCATGCCATTCGTTGTGAAGATTGACATTGCATGAATTCACTGATTCCTAAAACTTATTTTTGACTTTCTTTGGTGGCTGTGATGTCTTGTAATCCAGATTAGCTTGGGCTAAATTCTCGATCCTTCACCCATCGGTCCCTGTGTTGTCTGCACCAGTTGTAGTTAACTTGTCACTCACTTTGGAATTCTTCCCTCAAAGCTGAAGTATGCCTTCATTTGTTTCACTCTATAAAGTTTACTGTCCTTTCTCATAGGAATCTTCCTTCCAGTTGCCACCCCTTGTCAACTAATGTCTTTGAAAAAGATCTATATTGAAATTCTTGATTATGTTAACAAATGTGTTCTGTTATATATTGTCTAGTATGGCTTTTGTAATGGCTTCAGCACTCACACTGCAGTCTGTAATGTAACAGACCTTTGCTGACTGAGCATTGGTTGATGATGTCCTGATCTTTCAATCCAAGGATAAATATTTTCTTCTATCAAAACTGGGAAAATTAGCTCTTGGCTCCAGACTTAAAACTATTCCAGGACGTTGTTCTTGTCGAGTTTGACAGATTTCTTTCAGGTCTTCCCTCTCAGAAATGTACACTATCTGTAGTTGCTATCCCCAAGGATCAGGTGTGTCACCATTTCTGTTCTCCTTGTTCCTGAGCAGCCTTACCAGGGACCTGGATACACCTAACATGACCTAGTAAGTGGATGGTCTCTTGATTTTAACAACTGGAAAAAAAAACTCGTCCTCAAAATAAAGCTCGCTTCACTTGTGTGCTGGCTTGATTGCAACCAGTTATCAATCCAAGAATATCTGCACTTAAGACATATCTTACAACTCAGCACCTGAAACGTGCAGGCCTGAAAAGTGTAAAAAACTTGATGATATAATCAGATAGGTTGCTCAGCATTAATACCTAGATGTCATTTCTTTTGTCAGATGTCTTTTTATTAAAATTTTCATTGTGTAATAAAAAAAATAAGACTACCAGATAACTGAAATATACAAATAAAACTTAGCATTTGTTAATTGAAATTTTGTAGTACTCAAATAAGAAGAGTATTTGAAATAGAAAGTAACAGGTTATTCAAAAACAATAATCAAACATAAAATAAAAATCTAGGTCTAAGTTAGGATAAATCCACCATCATTTGCTGTAAACTTGTCAGTGATGCTTTACGGTCAGTGAATGTAAAAAAAAAATCTTTATTAAATTATTCAACAAAAAAACTATGCTTTAGAGAGGAAAACATTTCAACAAAGATAAAAAATGCACTATAGATTCATGTGCCAGGATCAATGTCGTATCTCATAGCTTTTACAGTTATTGAGAAAAACGGTCAGAATGGCCATGCTGTCAGTGCTACTGCAGTTGACATTTTCCTATTCCTTTACATCCTAGTGGGGGTGGGACATTAAGAGAGAACAATTGTGTGTGTCTGTGTGTGTGTGTGTGTGTGTGGGGGGGCATTAAGAGAGAGAAAGTGTGTGTGTGTGTGTGTGTGTGTGTGTGTGTGTGTGTGTGTGTGTGTGTGTGTGTGTGAGATAGCCCGTTAATTTTTGTTATCACATCTATGGAATGTTGTCCATATTATTGAGCCAATTCATCCATTTGTTCACAAAACGTAGTCATTTACATCTCTTGGATAATACCTCTCCTCCAGTTATAGAGTTTCTTCATTATTCTCTTAAGCGCCTTCATTTTTTGGCAGGTCTGTATTTCTCTAGAGTCTTGTAATCCCTTTTTTGGCAGCCAACAACTCTCTACAGGCTGGTACTTCTGCCTGTATACTGACTCCCTTAATGTACCTTGCTAGTAGCACTCTACCAAAGTATTCTTTTATAGTCATGCTCACTGTCACAACATGTGTAACCGGTTCTCCTACTCATTCCACTTGCACTTCTAGTACCAATCTGATTATTCTAGCTTCTGCAGATTTGCTGGTGTGGAAAAATGTCAGTGCAGACACCTTCATATGAAGCAGAGTAACACCCTTGTCACCTAATTGAATGGGTGGCTCCAAATTCTCACCTGGTCTGTCTTGTATTGCCCTCCTTGAAGTTTTTGGGAACTTTTAGATATGAATTATTGGCTAGACTTGTAATGGCCTACAGACTGATTGGCTGAGTACTTGTCTATGATCCTATAAACGTATGAACATTCAAAATGTTTAGATTTACAGTACTTCATAAGGGAGCAAATCTCTCCATCTCTTTGCCATCCTGAAAATCTAGTATCTAATCCCAGTATTGAGCAAACTGGGTTGCTGCTAAATATTTATCCTCCATAATTTCCTGATATGAATCAGTAATATGCATAACAGTCTTTTCTCCTTTTCTGACTACTACTATCCAGTCCACTAACTGTGTTCTTTCTTCTTGATCTTCCTGCCCCTGTTTGGTTTCTTATCTTAATTTACCAAAATATGATGCAGATGCTTGTCTTGGACTTTAACTTGTGCTTATTCCCAGCTCAAACTGCGACCTGCATTATGAAGCTAGTGTCAGTATCTAAGGGTATTATTTTGCTAACTCCAGTGCCAGAAAATATTTTGGTCTCTTACGACTTGCACCTTTGTCCCTTTTGGTATCTGTTGAATTTGACAGTTCCTATATTTAGCAAATTTGAATCAAATAATAAATTGCCCTGCCATATTTTTTTACTAGAAATGTAGCTATTCAAGTGATAATGTATTATATTTTGTTCAAATATATCTAATTCTGCTTCCCTCCTTTCTTTAGCCAGGATCATTTTCTTCCAGACTGACAAGTACTCATTTGAGATTAGGGCTAATTACAATTTTAAAAAACACTATTTAACCATAGTCACCCAAACTAGATATCCTCAAACCCCCCTTTCCCTCACGCACACTTTTTTCTGATATGTATTTCACTCCATGTTGTGACCATAGAGTTCGCCACCCCCACACCAAGAAAAAAAAGTTTAATTTTGGTTATTATGTTTGCATAAACCTAGGGCGGCCACGGTGGGGCAGTGATTAGCGTTGCTGCCTCACAGCAAGAGGTTCTCCAGTTTGATCCTGGGCTGGGGTGCCTTCTGTGTGGAGTCTGCATGTCCTCCCTGTGATCGCGTGGGTTACCTCCGGGTGCTCCAGTTTCCTCCCACATTCCAAAGATATGCTGTAGGTTGATCGGACACTCTAAATTGGCCCTAGGTGTGAGTGCATGCATGTGTGTGCCTTCTGTGGAAGGTTGGGCGCCGGGCTGGCAACTCGACACTGTAAAACTTCACTGCCACTCATGAGCGGACAGGTGATCCGCTGTGGTGACCCCTAACTGGGAAAAAACAAAAGAAGAAGAAGAAGAGAGGAAGAAAATTTGTCAGACAGTCAAGATAAAAAGACAGGGTGACTGAACTAGCATTTTCCTCCCTGTTCACACAATATAGAGAAGCACTTTGTACTAACCCCCCCCCCACCCCACACACACACACACACACACACACACACAAGAACAGGTACTGAATGTGCTGTTAAGGCTGGAGAAGAGTTGGGCTCACTGAACATCACTACAGAATCTTGAAAGAGCTCTGGCCACTCTTGCTATCTGATCCTCTTAAGATGAAGTAGTACTTGGGAACTGGAGAAAGACGCACATGATTCCACTTCATATAAGTGAGAACAAGGAAGAGCAGAAATTTGTGGACCCCTTAGTTTGACATTTAGCAGGAAAATTAATGGAACAGATCATCAATTACTTTTCAGGCCAGTGGTGCAGAGGAACCAAGGTGGCATGGTTTCAAAGTAGGAAGTTCCAGTCGGACAGATCAGCGAGAGGCTATGGATGTGTTCTGCTTAGGTTTTATCAAAACATTTGACCTAGCCCCATTCAAAATATTAATGATAATGACCTAAGCAGACGTGGGTCACAAATGTGCATTTTTGAGTAAAACTTGTCTGGATGATTAGACTGTAAAGGATGGTAGTAAATGGTATCTGTAGTGAAAAAATTGTGTTAAAAAGTGGTGTATAGAAGTTTTAATTTCTAGGGCCATTTGCCTTCAGTATCTGCATTAGTGACATTCCATAGGGAATAGATGGAAGAACATATGTGCTTGCAGATTGCACTAAGGTCTGCAGTTTCATCAGTAGTGAAACTGCAGGGGGTAAGGTGAGAGGATGGACATTATAAAGTTAAATGGTCAGTTGTGTGACAACTTTGATTCATTGCAGTCAGTGGCTGTGTGGCGTAGCTATGAGCCAGAGTGGGCTATGTTGAATTAGTGGCCTAGACAATAGAGGAGTCATTGAAGCATGACGTAGTGATGAGGCAATGTCTGCTCATGTTTTTGGGTGAAGGATTTAAAGAGATGCTGGAATGCTCCTAAGGAGTAAGACTGACGTTACTGGGAGTGAATTTTCACCTGCTAATGCATAATGAGTGGGCTGAAGGCCAGATGTCAATAAGAAGGTGGGATAGCCAGCTCCTTTGCAGTGCATTTTGCACACACTCACTCACAATGACATCACTCAGCACATCAGCGAGCTAGAATTTAAGCAAGAAAAAACTATTTCCATCATACATAATGCAGTATCTGAGTCTAATTTTGGACACACATGTTCAGACAGAATGTAGTGCATATATTAAAGTCAGGAAAGATAATTTTTGCAGCAGATATTTTGCAGTAGTTGACAAAAGGGAGGATTTTTGCCAGGTCATTGATAGCAACAGACATTCTAGCAAGAAATCAGGTGGAGATGTTATGACAGGGATTTTAGATAGTTATGAGACCTGTAATTATTACATGTTCAGTGGTAACAGCAATACTATAGATTGTGTAACTGTGACAATAAAGACAACCCTGGAACATATAACAATTGTTGGATTGTGTAAACCACCAAAGTCAAGTGCTGATCACATAGAGGAATTCATACATATTTTTTTTGCATGAAACACGAGGGAAGAATAATAATGGATGGGGACTTAAATTTACCAGAAAAGGACTGGAATAATATTGATTCCAAAACAATAATAAGGAAATTATTCACTCCATATGTTCAGAAACAGCAATTCCTTCAGATTTAAAAAGTTTACAAGGGAATGGAGCATGCTAGACATTGTTTGTGTTCCTAAAGAAATTACTTTTAAATTACTTTTACTTCATGTTCAGTTATACCACGGGGTTAATAAGGTTAATCTGTTCTTAAATAATTCTGCCAAACTGAAATCAAAAGCAATACACAGAAGATTAATTACAGATTGTATGGAAGCAAAACCACCATTATGTAAAACTAACTGGCGTGAGGTGTTCAGTTGCAGTACTGCAGAAGGAATGTGAAGAATTTTGAAAGAGAAGTTGTTTAAATGCAAAAAATTAAAAAAAAAAATGTTTGACATCAGAATCTAGGCATATAACATCAGGGGGGTATATTTCCATAAGGACAAGATACTTGATTAAGCTGAGAAACAAAAAATGTAGGATATGGAAAAGAGATCATATTACAACTTTAAACACTGAAATAAAGAAGGTAGGCAAACAAATTAAGTATAGTGTAAGAAAAGGTCAAGAAAATGTATATAACAATATTGCGTGTAATAGGAAATCATCTTATAGATGCATAAGATGTGGAAGGAGTAAAGACATACAAGCTGATAAACTGTGTGTAGATTCTAAAATTTATTCTCAGGCACAAATGGTTATAGATATATTTATAAAATCTTGTGCAAAACAGTTTGGCTCCACAAAGGGGTGATAAGTTGTCCTAGTGACATCCAGGTAATCTCAGATATTGAAATCAAACTAGATTGTATTGAAAAAGAACTGTGCAAACTGGATCCAAACAAAGTACAGGGAGGAGATGGAATTAGTAACAATGACCTGAGAACACTTCAGCAATAACTTACAATGCCATTATATGTATTATTTACTAGTTTGAATAGGATGATAGGATCATAAGAAGTTACTAGGCTATTGGCCCTAAGGTCCTTACAAGCTTAAGAATTTAGCCCATGTTCCAACAAGTCAGCACCCTATGCCACTGTCCAGCAGGGACACAAGTGGAATCCCAAGGGTGTATTTTCTGTTCCCCATCCAGTTATCCAGGTTGCACATAAAAAGGTTTAATGAGGTATTCTTCTTTACGTGGAGAGGGAGTCTATTCCACGAAAGGGGGACTCTCTGGGACATAAATATATCCCGGCAACAAGTCCTATTGATGTCACAGACCAGGTTGAGGTCGCACTTGTAGGTTACTCGAGTGCAGCTTGACTTGCGGATATACAGCAGTCCCATCAGGGTGGAGTCTGAGATTGCTTTGTTTGCCAGACAGAGGTCACCTCTGAGGAGTATGCAGGAGAGTGAATAGAGGGATAGGGCTTTTAGCCTATCTGTGTAGGGGGGGGGTCTATATTAGATAATCGAAATGGCAGAATTTCAAATGATCTAATATCGATCCCAATATTGCGAATGCTGAAAGCTGCACAAAACCGAATTCTTTCCCTAGGGAAAGAATTCAGTTGTCCATTGTTGTGGCTTCGCTTTTTTCAGCGATGCGGTGGAAAGTTAAGGGTTGGGTTAAGGTAAGTGTGTGATTGTGCGGACGTTTGGGTTAAGGCATGGGTTGGGTGAGTTAGGGTTAGGGAGCGGGTCAGGTAAGTGTGCGATCATGACAGAATTTGGGGTTGGGGCGGGTTAAGTGAGTTAGGGCGCAGGTGAGGTGAGTGTGTGATAGTGAGAATTTGGGGTTGGGGCGGGTTAAGTGGGCTAAGGTTAGGGCGCGGGTGAGGTGAGTGTGCGATAGTGAGAATTTGGGGTTAGGGCGCGGGTGAGGTGAGTGTGCGATAGTGATGGATCTTAGGGTTAGGCTCTGGGTTAAGGTAAGTGGATAGATAGTAGTGTATGTGCAGTGGACTTTAGGGTTAGATATAACTTTTAAATGTATGTGTGTGGATTGCTGCTTTTTAGTGTGCTTGTGGAGTGTGTGTGTTTCTCGGAACAGCAAATTTTTTCCCTGGGAAAAAAATTCTCTGTTTTGACGTTTCGATATTGTTAGGGTTCGGGTTTTGCAGTTCAACGTTACTGCATTTGATAATGAGCCGTTTTGATGATCTGATATAGATCCGTGTAGGGTAGATGTTTGAAGGTATAAACTCAAGATTGGAGACATGCACTTATTAAACCTGTTTTTAAGGGAAGGGGGAGTAGGACAAACCCAGAGTCATACAGACCCTTACGTCTACTTTCTTGTTGAGGAAAAATAATGGAGAAGGTAATATTGGATAAGTTATTGTCAGAATTAGAAAGGTCGGGACTTGAAACCATATATGTTAGAATGTATATGATGAAAATAGATCTATTACCACCTGTCATATGATGTTTTATAACACTATAATAACTAAATGAAATATTGTGCTGTGAAGAAATTTATATAGATTTAACTTCAGCGTTTCACAGGATTATACACAAAACACTGATCGATAAATTAGAACAACTAGATATTGGTTTACAAACAGAACTTGGCAAACTAAACTACTTTGTGTCCTAATTGACAATAGAATGAGATTTGATCTGCACATCTCACACATTATCAAGAAAACATACAATAAAATGGGTATGCTATACAGAAATAATACATTTCTAACTGATAGTTCAGGAGTAGCTATTGCAAGAACCCAACTTCTCTCAACACTCCTCTGTGCTTGTCCCATACTTACTAACCTTAAAAAAATCAGACCTTTATAAGCGAGAAGCATGCTACAATAAAATAGCTAAATTTGCCACAAATTCATCACAAAGGACACATCACTGTATTCCTCTTAGAACACTGTCCTGGCTAGAATTTCCTCATCTCTTGACATATAATCAACTACCTATGGCCCATAAACTAATCAGTAAGTCAGACAAAATCCCTGCCCTCTGTAACCTAATCCAGCCATATTCCAATAACCATACTCTTCATTCAACCGATAAGCTACTATTATAAGTTAGTAAATCTTCAAACTCAACCGGTGACTCCTTATATTCTTGCTACATAGCAAAATGCTGGAATGCCTTACCCTCATACCATTAGAACAATAAGTAATATGGCCCAATTAAAAAAAAACACCTCAAACAGTATTTAACAGACACATGGGTCATGCAATACCCCTGGGTAACCTGGCTCCTTAATATCCTTTCCTGTACTCTCCTATACTCAGCTATTATGCCACACACAACATGCACTAATCTCCTTTTCAACTTTCAAAGTCTTTTGCAGTAGTTCTCATACTTTCTAATAGTTTTGCCCCTCCTATCCTCCACCTCCTTTCTTCTTCATTCCATCCACTCTAAGTAAAACATATAACACATAATATGTACATCCCCCTCCCTACCTGTCTCCATCATCCGTGTTCCTTATCTCACTACACCTTAACTAGTACAACAAGAATATCACCAGGTTGATTCCTGTCCTAATCTAAGTACCTTTACTTACAGGTCCATGTCTGTTGTTTTTATCTTCTTTATTAATTTACAACTATCTTTGTATTAATGTTGTGTAAATGTCTGGGAACTTATGTATTTGCTTTGAACTTATTGTAATTATTGTATTTTTTATTTACTGTTATGTACTCTATTATGTGTGGAGCTTTTCTCTCCGGGCCTCCACTGAAAATGGGCTCTACTCAGTTGGACTTTCAAGGTAAACAAATGTAAAATAAAATAAAATGAATAAAATAAATCATACAGCAGTTGGACAGGTGAAATTCTTGTTTGTGATCAGGGTGAACCACAGGTCTCTATCCTAGGCCCACACTTGTTTAGATTGCATCTTTCAGCCCTACCTTTTTCATCTGAGGTTTTTCTACATTTTGTATGCAGATAACTTGAAATTGGGTAAACTGTTTATATGTGTTACAGATAGGGTATGTCTGCAAAAGAACTTGACTAAACTGACCATTTGAGCACAGTGAATAATATGCTGATAAATGCATCAATAAATTGAGCATATGAGATTTGGAAGGCATAAATTGAAAAGTGAATATATGCTACTGTACATAGTGATTGAAACTGCAGATTCATTTAAGGACCTGGGTATATGGATAGATCCATCTTTGAGTTTTTCTAATCATATCAACCAATTGGTTAATGATAGTTATAGAACTATATGTTGTATAAAAAGATTTAAAAAGTCTAGCAAATCAGAAGTGACGAAGTCATTGCTTGTTAATTACATTAGACCCAAACTGGAGAATGGGACAACAATATGGTTACCTTATAAGAAAACAATCATGAGTAAACTGGAAATATACCAAGGGCATCCATGGATGTGAAAATTTAAGTTTTTATGGAAGACTAAAATATCTGAACTTGTACAGTATCATATATATATATATATATATATATATATATATATATATATATATATATAAATTTAAGAGGCAATCTTATTCAAGTGTGTAGGGCATGTAGAGACAGCTACCTCTATGAATGTTTGGGGATATCAAAAAGTAGTAGAAAAATCATCAGAAAACCTGTAGAAGATTCTATAGGAATGAGAAGTGTACTAATTGTTTCTCTGAGAGATCAGTTGATACATGGAACAGACTATACCAAATTACATTAAAGTAAGCACTAGTTTAGATGTTTTTAAGAACAGCCTGGACACTTATGGGAACAACTGTTTTGGTATATTGGCAGGCTAGAAGGACATTAATGCCCTTGCTTAAAATATTTGTATGTATGCATAAACTATGCAGAGCTTTCCTCAGAGGAGTTTTCCTTCCCTATTAAACATCTGTTACCACCTTGGGACCTCAATCTAGTGCCAGACCCACATTTAAGCCATCTCCCACTGCTCAGTTGAAATTTCTAAACTGTAAATCACTGTCTTTAGTAGACATTACATCAGTCTGGGAGATTTCGAAGCTATAGGCTTTATCTTTATCTTCACCTTACATTATTTTCCACAAAGATAGAGTTTCTGTCAGGACAAATTCTTCCTTCATTCTAAAAGTAGTACCTGCATCAAATTTGTCCCAACCTATTCATTTACCTGTTTTCTTCCCAAATTACACTAACAGAGGAGAATACATTTTGTATACAGTACTAGATGTTCATAGACAGGTACATTTCAACCTCCAAAGAACTAAACCATTTTGAAATGAAGCACAAGTCTTCATTTCCTTTGCTCCTGACAAATCATGGCAAAAAGTATCCAAAGTTTCCCTGTTTAGATGGCTTCACATTTTTTTGATTTATTTACACTACTTGGAAAAAACATTTACAATGCAAACCTCAGGGACACTCCTAAAGAGCCATGGCTACTTCCATGGACTTTTTAGAATTCTGTAAGCCAGGCATAGATCCTAACATCTGGTCATTCTTTTTATAGAATCTGCATATTCTTCTTGTGTCTGAATGAGGCTCCTCCATCTGCCAAAAACATGCTAGATATTTTTGCTAGAAGGATGGAAGATACTGGATTAAACCCACCGAGCCTGAGAGGTCTGTCACCAGAATGAACTCAAAAAGTTGTGGGCAGCAGCAGTATAGACTGTAGTAGCTCCCTATTTGGGAAGAATTATGTGGCCTAACCACTTTAGACAGTGTGGTCACAGTATCCTCTAGCTAGGAGTAAAGGGACCTCAAGCTGTGCACCACATCAGGACTTGCCGCTCTGAAGTGTAAAAATTGGCTGTAGGTGATTTGGCCATGGCAGCTAGTGTTGTCAAAAATAGGTATGGGTAAGTTGCCTATTCTGAGTAAGTTCAGAACCATGCCCCCTCCAACTTACTCCTAGGAACAGTGCTAGTATGTGCCCACCATAAATTCCAGCAGCTTTGGGTCAGTAAAACTGTTGGTTTGCTGATGTGCATTTGCCCAGACTGGGTTACCTGGGAGAGCTCAGATGAGCAAAGCTGGTCATAAAAACAATCAATCTGCTGCTGTTGAATAAGGGTTGCTACATTCAATATAGGTCTACCAATGGGATGTATCTTAGCAGTGGATGATACGATGGTTCATTGCTTTGAGGAGACAAGGTGGAAAGCAACTACATTAAGGTGGAAAGCAAGTGCATTCCAGTCTTTTGTCTGGGATCTAGAGTCTGTTACTCAGGAGGAGAATAAACTAGAAATGATGTTGCTGAGGAAAAGTCTTCAGAAGACAATAATTTATGTCATCAGAATCAGTGACAGACTCATGGCAATTGGACTGCAGTGTAAAGATAGGGCAACAGGGTTGCAAGGGCATTCAGGCACCAGTTGTAGGACTTTCTTGATACAGCAGGACAAAATGAGTTGTTCTTGATAATGGGGGAACTGAATGCACATATTAGGACAAGTGGAAAAGGATGTAAAGGTTGCCTCAGTCAGCATGATTGGGGCTGCAGGAATAATGAGGGCGAGGCCATTTTAGACTTTTGACTGACAAATGGCTTAATAGCAACTAACACATGGTTCACCAGGAAAGGCAGTCATAACGTGAGATATGACAGTGTTCAGTATGTGACTCAAGTAGACTTCCTTCTAGTAAGTAAAACAATGGGATGAATTCAGAGACCGCAGGGTCATCCCTTGTGAATCTGGCAGCTCCAACATAAACAACTGGCGGCCACAATCGGCTGCAAGCAGTAGCGAGAGAAGGTTCTAAGGTCAACAGTGGCTAGGCTGAATACAGTGAAGTTCACCGGAGTAAAAACTCAATAGTTCAGGAAGATACTCATGGCTGCAGCAAGTCAGGAAGAAGAGGAAATGGAGCTGAAGAAGAATAGAATCAGCTCACAACTACAAGAGTGAATATGATAGGACAGATATGTGGTTGAGCCAAGTGTAGAAATAAAGCACTTAAGATGAGCTGGTGGTAGACCGGAGAGCTCCAGGAAGTAATCAAAAGAAAGGAAGGCAGGAAAAAGAGGGAGATGAAAATGACACAGCAGGTAAAAAAGGACTGTTGGTTGGCTAACAAAGAGTCTAAGCAAGAGGTCACAGTAGTAAAAAAGAAGGCATCTGAGAACTTCTGCCATCTTCTAAAAAGTGATTCAGCAGATGGCAGAATGATATGACAGAAATATAAAAAAGATTATCGTTAGGCGCCATTCATAAAGGATGTCAGCAACAATCTTCTCACCAGTCCAAAGGACATCGAGGGCAGATGAAAGGAGCATTTCAAGAAATTTCTGAATGATGAGAATCCCACAGAAGCTGTACTGTGGTATGCATAGCTTGCAATGAAAGAGGAACCAGAACCTACCCTAGAAGAAGTAAGAAGTGCACTAAGGAAAATAAAATCAGGGAAAGCAATAGGCTGAGATGAAGGTACAGTAGATGTGAAGATGTGATCAAGCTGTTGGTTGCATGAGAAATGGCTACAGTATGGAGGGATAGATGTATCCAAGATGATGGGGATTTAAGCATTTTAGTGCCATTGTGTATGAGAAGAAATATGATGGTCATAGATTCTGGCAGTATAGAGGTTTCAAAGTCCTATCGCACCACATGAAAGTGCTGGAGAGTGTGTTTATAAAACAAGCACATAGAATAGTAGAATTAGAGTAAGATTGGAGATGAGGGGATGGATTCAGATTAAGACGCAGTACAACTGACCTGATGTTTGCAATGAGACAGATTATGAAGAAGATAGTGGAGATAAGGAATGAGCCCAATTGACAATTAGTAGACTTGGAGAAAGCATATTATGTCCCATGAATGCTGATTTGGGCAGTCATGCAATGGACTGAAGTCCCGGAAACATTAATATAATTAGTGAAGCTAGGAATGAACAGTATTTGGACTCACATACGGGTCTACTTTATATTAGTATGCATAAAAGTTCAGTTGTGAGCCCACTGCTCTTCATAATGGTGATGGATTACAACAACAATGCTGCTGTGAGAAGATCATGTCACATACAAGCAGATGTAGGGGATTGGAATACAAAAGTGAATGTACATGAGATGATATTGAGTACAGATAAGATAGTAGTCATGGTACCAAATAAGGTAAATTTGTGATTGAAGAGAAAATGGTGGAACATGCTAACAGCTTCATGTATCTTGGAAGTGTGGTTAAGAAGGAAAATCTGAATGAGGAAGTTTGGGATAGGATGCTAGAGCCAACTGGCAGAACGTGTCAGGATTATTATGCAACAGAAGAATGCAAAGAAGGTGAAAAGTAAGGTATAGAAAACAGTGATGCAGTCAGTACTTGTGTGGCATAAAAACCTGGGTAGTGAAGAGAATGGTGGATAAAACTTGAGTTAATGAAGATGAATTACCTGTGGGGACGTCCAAGATGCACACTGATCAGCAGATTAATTTCACTTCTGTCAGTGTTAAAAAGGAAACTGAAAGATAAATGTTAGTAATTCTGCCAATTTTAGTAAAATTCATTTACTGGCTAGTAAGTAGACTGCCTTGAAGTCAGCAAAGAAGAAGCTTTGAGAGCCTGAAAAAAAAATAAACTAGAAAAGGTGAAGAGAAAACACTGATTGGGAAGAATCCTGCAGCTGTTCAGCAAAAAGCAGTTCAAGTGCCAACTTTGGTGCAAGAGATGGCTTCCAGTAATTTAGAAGAAAAATAAGTAAACTGTGCTCAGAGCTGATTAAAATCAATAAAACATTGAAGGAGTATATCAACTCAAATAAAAGGGTGGAACAATAGAAGAAGCTTCAAACAGCGATTCAAATGAACTGATAAAATTGCAAAATCAGAGGTCAAAATGCAGAAGAGGCTGGCTGCATATTAGAATGCTTAAAAATTTTAAAAAAATGTTAGCATTAGAACACAGAGCATGCAGAGAAATCCTGAGATTTTCTGTTGTACTAGAGGAACAGGAAGGGAACACTCTGTATTAATTTTATGAAAGCACAAATAAGCAATTAGATTGGTATTCTACAGCAGAATTAGTTCATAGGTAGGTACTAGGCTATCAGCCCTAGGGCCTATACAAGCCTAGCCAAAAAGATACCCTGGCTTTCGCCACCCAAGAAAATTGTTTTCCTGTGCCCCTGTTGAGCAGAGCCACAGAGATAATCCTCGGGGTGAATTTCCTATTTCCCATCCAATCATCAACATTTTTCTTGAAGAGTGCTAATGAGCTTTGTTTGATATAGATAGGTAGTTTGTTCCAGAGTACGGGAAGTCTCTGGGACAGGAATCCATCCCTCCAGCATGTTCTGTTTATTGTGGTGACAAGGTTTAGGTCCCTAGAGCGTGTAGCTCAGAGGGATTGGGATTTCTTTAGGTGGAGTATGTCCAACAGCTCTGGGTTTGACATAGCTTTGTATGTTAGCAGAGATCACCTCTGAGTAGGTGATATGCAACGGAGTAAAGCTGGAGTTTTTAAGACAGTCTACGTAGGGCATCTGTTTGAGGATGGTAATCCTCTTTGTGAGGTATTTCTGCAGCCTTTCCAGTTGTTGTAGATGTCTTGTGAGGCACATACCATAAAGGGCGTTGTACTCTATAATGGGTCTAGTGAGTGACGAGTAGAGGAGAACAATGACCTCTTTTTTCCTGGATGAGAAACCTTTTGTGATGAGGTGTGCCACACAGAAGGATTTCCTGACTACTGTGGCAATGTGATTATCAAAGGAGAGATTACTGCCCACCTGTGTCCCAAGGTCTCATCACACTTTCAGTGTTAAGTAGACTACCACCCATGTGGTAGCTCATGGGTAGAGAGTTTTTACCAAAGGGGATGACAATGCACTTTTTGGCATTGAGCTTGAGACCATGGCTTTGATACCAGGCATCTGTCTCAGTGAGGCCCTTTTGTAGGCTGTCCACATCATTAGGAGTTTCAGTTATGGCTCCTAGTTTGCAGTCATCTGCGAACTTCATTAGCCAAAGACCTTCTGTGTTAGCCTGTACTTCAGAAAAGTAGATACCAAACAGGAGAGGACCCAGGACTGAATCCTGTGCTACTCCACTTGTCACTGGTCGGAAGTCGATTTGGAGTCTATTACCTTCACAGTGTGGGTTCTGTCAGTGAGCCAGTTGGCAACCCATCTTGTGACATAGGGAATTATATCTAGTTGAGTGAGTTTATCTATAATTCCAGAGTGGGGGATGGTGTCAAAAGCCTTGGCGAGATCTAGATATGCTGTGTGAACCACCATACCCTCATCTACTGCTTTGGTGACTGCTTCAAAGAAGTCAGTCAGGTTTAGGAGACATGATCTGCCTTTTACAAACCCGAAGTGGGTGGGGTCCAGAGTTTGGAGATTACCAATGTCTTTGTTTATAAGTTCCCTGATGATACATTCCATGGCCTTCCAGACCTGGCTCATTAGGCTAATGGGGCAGTAGTTCCCAGGGTCCATGGTGGCTCCCCCTTTGTGGAGAAGGATAACCGTCGCTGTGTGCCATTCAGTGGGCAGAAAGCCTGAGGTGAGGCTATGATTGAACATGGTGCTTAGGTGGGGTGCCAGTTCATGTAGAACGCAGCCTGGGATGTTGTTAGGTCCCATGGGTGCTGTGTTCTTGGCTTTGGAGAGTGTGGTCTTTACCTGTGCAGCCGTGATTACAGGAACTTTGCATTCTTCCGGTATAGAGCCCCTGCCCTTTAGGGGGTGGGGGGGGGTAAAGTTAGCACTGAACCTATCTGCCAGGATGTTGGCAATATCAGTTGGTTCTGTGTATTTAGTGCCATTGTGGTGTAACTCAGAGCAGGTCTGACTGTTGCCATTGAGATTCTTGACATAGCTATAGAATGCTTTGTGGTTGTCTTTAGAATCAGTGGCAATTTTGTTTTCATAACTAGCTTTAGATGATTTTATGAGGGATCTCAGCTTCTTACTGAGGCTGACAAGGGAGTTCTTCCAGTCATGGGATTTTACTCTTTTTTGCAACAGTATCTTTCTTCTGTTGTAGAGTTTGTTATGGCAGGGGACCACCAGATTGGCTTCCTTTTTTTGGAGGATAGCATCTTGGTTCTGTTAGGGACAGCACAATCCATGCACTCGTGTAAGTGCTTATAAAATGCATTTGTGTAGGATTCAGCAGTCGTACCTGTGTTCTCCGTCTGCATGGGTGTCGTGAAGTTTTCCACTTCTGTCTTAAGAAGCTTGAAGTTGGCTTTGGAGAAATTTTTTACAGTGGTTTCCCTAATGGAGAGTGGGGATGGGATGTGGATGTCTAGGGTGATTAGCTTGTGGTCGGATCTGAGCAATGAGGAATTGACTTCTGGTGTGGAACACCAGTTTCCCATGTTGGTAATGACCAGGTCTAGGATATTGCTGCCCCTGGTGGGGGTGTGGATAAGTTGATCCAAGGCGTTGGAATTTATGAATTCCAGAAAACTTTGGTACATGAGTAGTTTTCCCAGTTAATGGCGGGGAAGTAGAGATTGCTCATTATTAGGGTGTTGGATTATACGCTAATATTTTCCAGTGTATCAAGAAATGAGGAGTGGGAATCCTGGGGCATGGTGGGGGATCTGGAGCAAGTTACAGTTTGGATTGTGGTCTTGCCCAGAGTTAGTTGCACTTCGATAATCTCGGATGCATTATGCCGAGCAACTAGCCTGGAGGTGTGGATATCCTTAAGGAATATGGACACGCCTCCACCTTTAGTGTTTCAGCCCAGGTTTGGTGGCCAAAAGGTGTGCTATGAATTATAGCTGGTAATGCAGGGGTACTCTCTGGAGCCTTGAACCAGGTCTCTGTCACTGCACAGATGTTGATATTCTCCATTTTAAGGAGTGCCTCGAGTGAATGCATTTTGAGGTTTAGACTTCTAGCATTGAGTAGCATTACCCTCAGATTTTGCTTGCTTGTACCTGCTACGGTGGTGAATTTGTCATTTGAACCTTGCCTAAAAAAGGCACTATAGGGGTGGTATCCGGAATCCCAAGGATGACAGTTACAGGCCATCTCTGGCAAAGCATCATGGTCTGTCGATCATGTCATCCCAGGCAGACAGATACTGGATCCCTTGAGAATGACACCATTTGTTGAAGTCAATAATTTTGTCCTTTTACTGTGGTATTATTCTGGGTGATGGCAGGATGCTACTCAGGACTAGGGTCATACATGCCTGGGCTACAAGATTTGAGAGCTCCTCCATGTCTCTTTTCATGTAGTCCAGGTAGATATGTCTCGGGTCATTTACACCAACATGGACAATGAGAGAGTCATATTTGTACTTGTTGTGGAGTGACCTGAGTGCGTGCGTTATGTGGCTAATCCTGGCACCCGACAGGCAGCTGATAGTAACTTTCTCCTTGTTTAGCTTGGTAAGTGGAACATCAGTGTACCTGGCTATAGAGTCACCTATGACTTTGTTGGGTGCGTTGTTATGCCTTATGGGCTATAGTTGAGTGGCACACTGCGTTTGTGGGCTATGTGTCATTTGGGTTGTGTTGGGGTGTGGAGGTTGCATGCATTTCTGCTTTGGAGGTCTCTGATGCTTGAGCATATTTTTATTGAGAGCCTCTGCGAATTTAGGTGTGTGTTTGTGTTGCTATGTGTGTATTTTGGTGGTGTAGGTTTTGAGGGACTATGTGATGAGTGTGGTGTAAGTGTTTACCTTCTCCACTTGACTGTCTATTCCAGTATTTGGAGAAGAGAGCTTTGCTTCCAGTTTGGCTGTATAAATGCATCTCTCACAGGTTGTAGTGTTGGGTGGTAGGAGGAGAGGGTTGTCTGTGTACATGAGGCAATTGCTGCATTGCCCCAAGATGCCCAGATTCATCAGGTAGACAGGAGGAAACACAAGGAGCTGACCCTTAGACATGCCTGGATAGGTACTTATTTATTAAGTACTAAAAACTGTTTTCCTCTAAACAAGTGAGGAAAGTTGAGTGCTGTAGTAATTTGTAGCTTATTTAGTGCTGAGCTCAAAGAAACAGATTTGAGTGCTAAAACTAAAAAACTGGCTAGTTCTAAGGGAAATTTTGAAAAGCAGACTTTATGGTGCGAGGAATAGTTTAACCCTAGTTAAGCAGCACTCATAAAGTGTATTTTTTCCAAATATAACAACAGCAAATGAGCACACTGATTTAAACAGATTAACCAATAAAAAGCTAAAAACTGAGCCCCATTCCAACAGTCTTTGATCAGACAAGTTCTAACTGCACACTCCTGTCACTAGGGTGCAGGGGAACCTTCTCCAAAAAAGATGGTCTGGATTAGTGCTCAAGTTATACAAAGCTAAATTCAGCAGGTCTGAATTTAGTCTATGCTACAGCAAACAAGGCGTACCAATTTCAGAAAGAAACAGTTCAAATAAGCAGGCACAATAAGTCTTTAACCAGAAATTCCAGCTCAGAAGGGTGGAATCTAACCTCTCCTCCCACAAGAGTGCAGACCACAAACCTTCTTAATGTAAAATAACTGGCCTGAAGCCCAAGTGCTTAAACCAGGACTAATACACTTTTAGAATAACAGACACATCAGCAATTCCCAATTTAGAAGGATGTGTGCTACCTGTCCTGCCACAACAGTGCAGACCACAAACCTTCTTAATGTAAAACAACTGGTCTGAAGCCTGAGTGCATAAACCGAAAGCCTTAGAATAACAGATACAGTTTAATCAGGCTACTACCAAGCAGTAATAAATGCAGCAGAATAAATACAACTGAGCACTTTTAAGAAGAGGCAAAAGCAAAATAAAGTGCAATTTTTTTTTTTTTTTTTTTTAGTAAAATGCAAGGAGAGAGGAAGGAGGAGCAGAGGTTAAGAACCTAAGTGGGTTGGTCTTCTCAGATGTTCTGTCTGTATTAAGTAGAGTGAACACCAGACTGGGAGGGGTGTCCCAGATCAAATTTACAGTAGGGGCGGCCAACTGCAAAGCCACCAACTATAACACCACCACAAGAATAGAGTGGAGTGGGAAAAACAGTTTCAGGACAGATGAAAAACAGAAAACAATGCCAGAAAATATATAAAATAATTCAGTCAGGCAAAATTAAGACAATGCAGAACTCTGAAAGGTTAAAATGCCAAGAAATATACTTATCAATCAGCGATATATTTCCAGATTGTTTGAGAATCACACCAGCCAGAACCCAGGAGTTTCCAACATGATCATTAACCTTGTAAGCAATTGAAACCTATATGTTAATAGAAAGGGTACTCCATGTGTATACTTAAGACTTGACCACAACAAAGCATCCAAGACCAGTATTAGTAAAGATGCGATCATGCTAGCAGAAGGAGTTGATCCTGCCAAATCAGTGGCAGTAGGGCAAACTCTTAAAATTGGAGACTTCAGTAGAGTGTTTGTGGAAAATGATTATTCACAGTACATCAAGCAGTAGAAGCTAATTTATCCCAGCAGTCAGGGAATGTAGAGCGGTAGGTTTGAGTTTCAAGCAGCTGTATCCAACTGTCTTCAGAATATTTTTCCTGGAGGATCAAAGTAATTTTTGATGCAGAACAGGCTGAAGAGGAAATATTAAAAGTTTGTCAAAAGCAAACCATCATACAGAAGGAGACTCTGCTTTCTTCTGATAATAAACCTCATAAAGAGACTTTGCCATTGTAAACTTTTCCAGTGTTCCAAAGGGAAATGCCTGTGAGACAGAGAAAAGCACAGGCGTTAATTAAAAGACTCAGAAGTACCTTGAACTTGAACTGGACTCTGGGGTTGGGAGATGGAGATGAACAGGAAGAAGACCAATGACACTGAAGTTAGTGAATACATGAGAGTCTATAAAGCATTAATCACATTTGTATAATAAGTCTTTACAATAAAAAGTGGCCGAGAAAGATTGTACTTTTGTTGACTTTGTTAAAGTTGTGGGGAGACTGCATGACGTATAACCTACTTCATGTCATTAATGTTTGGAAGGACATTAAAAAGGGGAAGAAGTAGTTGTAAGTAAAGAAGTTTCTGTTCTTCACAATATTTGTATGAACCATTTTATGATATAAATTGCATGTTATATAGTAAAGCATTTTCAGTGAATGTTTTATGTGATGAAGATAGTTTATAGTTTATAGTTTATAGTTTATAGTTCAGTACTAAGCTAACTGTGTAAGACAAACACCTTAACCATTAAGCCACCCTTTTAGTTTTAAGAAATGCAGACATAATGTAAAACTGTAAGAAAGGCTGGACAAAAGCATGTTTACATTAATACGCTGTAATCTTGGGCTGTTGTGGGGATAGGGATGTAAAAGTTAATTGATTATAATATGTGTAGAGTTGAGATGTTTTCTGTTACTTTTGCATGAGTGAACGTCTGGATTGTTGTTCTTGACTTAATCTAATAAGTTGTTTTTATATGTGTACACATGTGAGCTTTAAAAATAAGAGAACACTGCAAATGTAATGAAAAGTTTTCCTTTAGCAAATAAATGTTCATTGCTAGTTTTTGAAGTCTGCAGCTGAACATTTTGTTCGGTTTCTATAGAGACAAGTTGACCATAGGTGGAGGTAATAAATCTCAAGAGTTCTGGGCATTGTTTGCTGAGGGGATCTTAAAATTAAAAGGTATAAGGGCAAGCAGTTTAGTAAAAAATAAAGTTTGAAATTAATGGACATGAATAAGAGATAGCAGCTTTCCTGGTACTTAAATTTCAGTGCATTTACTAGAACAGTGTATTATTTAGTTTTATTTAAAGATAGCCCGTGCACTTTTTTCTTAAGGCTACAAGTTAATATTTTGTGAAAGCATACAAGCTGCTTTTCACATCTGGGAGGGGAATAAAGATAAGACTAGAGCAGTCAACAATTAGTGTAAGTGGGACCACAGGTTGAAAAATATGTCTTAATATGTATACCTTTAATTTTAGGTTAGGTAATGTCTGTGGGTGCAGCAAGTATTTCTGGCAGGAGGATTAAACTTCATTATTTGAAGATGTACACAGTGTTATGTGTTTGCTTTAAGTTTGTAAATTCTGGGGTGTTTGAGGGTTTCATTAAAATGTGACATAGGTTCAAATGGAGATGATAAGAAAAAAATTAACTTGCCAAACATTAGTGGGTGAGTATAACAAAAAAGCTGGAAATAGACATTTAAAAGGGCTGTCATATATATAATATGTGGGAATAATAACTTCTTATCATAATGGCTACATTATCCATATTAGTTTGGAACAGGAATGGTCTCCCAGGTATAGAGAAAAATATAAGAGTACTGAATTATATTAAGAAATGCAGAGTACAAATAACAATGCTACTGTAGACACATTTGGAAAGAAGTGAGTATGTGATTTCATTAAAAAATTATTTTAGGATGGATATTTAGCACAATATCAAGGACAAAGGAAACAGGGGGTACGTGTACTAGTTGCTAGAGTAGCTCCAGTAGTGCTGTAAGAGGAAAAAAGATAATAATGGTAGATTTGTAGTAGTAAGGAGTCATTGGCAAGGGAGGAGGATTGCTCTGGCATGTTTTTAAAACTAATACTATAGAGCTTAAGAAAGGTTTGGGAAAATGATTTGCTTTCAGCATGAAATATTACTTATAGCTGGGAAATGACATTTGATTTGCAATAGTGAGGGTGTATATAGGGGACCTGGAAAATAAAATATAACAAAAGAGGTTAGATTTTTGAATAAATTCATGAAAATATTTGGCATGGAAGAGATGAATTCAGTAGTAGGAACTCAAGGAGAATTTCATATGATTCCCCAAAGTACAATGACTGGGCTAGACTAGATAGAGAATATATTCACATTAACGAGTGCATTTAACTAAGAGCATCAACAAACATTCAATAACTATTTCGGATCATGTACCAATAACAACTAAGATACACATGCAGGGTGATAAAGTAAAATGAGACACTGGCACTTCCCACCTGATACACATGCAGGGTAATAAAGTAAAAATGAGACACTGGTACTTCCCCACCTATCTGTTAAAAAGAGAGAAATTTAAGGAATGGGCAGTGGAAATTATTCAAGATTTATTGGGAAAGAGAGAGATTTCTTCAGAAATTATAACTAGTGAATGGGATAAAATGAAAGTGGAGTTTAGAAATAGGGTAGAAATAAAAGAAAAAGAAATATAGTTAAGAAGTAACAATTATTTAGAGGGGTTTATAGAGGTTAAAGTATTGCAGAATAAGGGGATCTTATAAAACAAGAACAGGAACAACTGTAGAGTGCTAAGGAGAAAATAAGACTGGGTCTGGATAATGTGCATGAGTTTAGAAAGATTACTTTTAAACAACTGATTTTTGATAACTCCAGAACGCAATACCTTTTAGTGTAATGGCTTAGGTAACAGAAAGTAGAAAAAGGTTGCTGCTAAACTTAGGGAGCCTATAACATACATACATACATACATACAACCAGAGATCCTGCATAAGTATTGGAGATATTTTGGAAATTTTATGAAAAATATTACAAAGCAGATTAATGCAGAAATCATGAAAGAGCACAAATGGAAATATTTATGGAAGACTTAAATATGCCAAGGTTAGAGGCAGATGAGGCTCAACGATTAACAGTTAAGATAGGAAGAGAAGGATTAAAAACGGTGACATATAATCTATCTGCAGGAAAGTCTCAGGATTAGATGGTATTCCTGTGGAACTTTCAAAGCTAGGAGGGAAGAAAGTGATAAAGATCTGGAAGTTTTTGTGTAACAGTATTTTAAAAAAGAGGGGAAGTATCAACATTCTGGAAGAAAGCTGTTGTTGCTGTAATACCTAAAGATGGCAAAGACCATCAGATCTAGCTTCATATAGGCCCAAGCCAATTTTAAACCATGATTATTAAGTGTTTATGTGTATAATAGCTAAAAGAATGACAATGGATTTGCCAAAACTGATAGATATGGATCAGTGTGTTTTTGTGGAGGAGAGGCAAACATTTGACAATGATTAGCCAGAGGGAAGCAGAATGTAAGAAAATATCCCTGTTGTTGGTTGGTCATGATACAGAGAAAGCATTTGATAGAGTAAGCTGCGATCTTAAGAGTAGGACAATGGAAGTGTTTGCATTCCCTGATGCAATAATATGGTTAATTAGGAGGATATGTGAGGGATCAGAGGCGGATGGTTCCCCTTTGTCAAGTGTCTGAACAGAAGCAACGGTGTCTTCTTTCCCCTTTGTTATTTGCATTATATTTAGACACACTGGCAAAGAAAATAAGGGACTCAGAAATTGAAGGATTTAATTGGTATGGTAATCAAGAAAAGCTGGCTTTATTTGTAGACAGTATTATTTTGTACCTGATAAAACCAGAAAAGTACATCTCAGGTCTGGAAAATTTTGAGACAGTTTCAAGTAATTTTGGATATAAAATTAATGAAGATAAAACAAAGGCTATAGCTGTAAACTATTTACCCACACATGAATTGGTTCAACAATACCCATATTTATGGGGACACGATAAAATGAAGTTGTGACAAAGGGAAATACTGCTAGCCCAGCTAGCTGGAATTTTGTAAATAATTATATGTCATTTGTGAATATTAATATGATTTATATAGAAGTGTGACAGAGAGAAGAGAGATACTACCAGCACAGCTGTCTGGAATTTTGTAAATCGTATGCCATTTTTGAATATCAACATGATCCCTATGCGTGTCTTACAAATGTATTAGAACTGTATGTTGTGTATATTAAACTGCTGGTACAGAAGTGTGTGTTGAACAGGGTTTGTACAGTACTGAGACTAGATCTGTGACCACAGTTTACCCCACTGGATTAGAATTGTAGCTGTGTGAATGTATATGTTGTAACAGTGGGAACTAGAACATAGAGTTTTAACTTGCAAAACCTCAAGAAAATAGTTGAAATTGAAGTTGTTTTATGATTGTGCTATAAAAGTTAGTTTCAGTGCAGCAAGGAGACAGGATGTCTAGAATTAGGGTGCTTTCTGTATTGTTTTGTGTTTTATTGTTTTATGTCTTTCAGCAGTTCAAAGATCTGAGAGAGAGAGAGGTATTTTTCACAGGGAGATGCTAAAATGCTGGCAGTGTCTAGCAATGGGGATTTTCACCTGGGATAGTCAGATGACAAAAGTGATGTCATTCTGCAAGTATCCCAACAACAATATTTGAGATTTTAATTTAAGAACTCTCAGAGATAGAGAGGGCATTTTGTATTTTGTCTTTGACTTGGAAACATCCACTCAGCATTTCTGCCTGCTTGTTGTTCTGTAAGTGTTTAGGGCATAGTAGCTCTTTTTAGATTGAGATAGGAAAATAGTAAAGTATAGCTTAGAGGTTTTATTTATTTATTTGAGACTGTTCTGGAATGTTTTAAATATTTCCTATGATTTTGAACTCTGATGTAACTGATTACTTACTGAGTATTGTCTTGTTCTTTTATTATTTATTATTAAATATATTTAAAATTATCAGTATGGCTGCTATCTGAGAGACATATTTAAGCTCTTAGAGTACTTGCATTTCTATTTGGTGACACTGTGGGCCACTCCTAATAGCCTTGTCTTTTGGTCAAACTACCATATAGATTAATAGTAAGATTGGACACCCTTAAAGTATATTATAAGGAGCTGGCTGGTGGCAGGGAAAACTACCTTATAGTCTGGGCAGAAGGGGGCATAGCTAGTAAACCTGTGCCAGTCTTTCCCAGGTGTGTGTGTTTGTGTAAATCAAATCTCAAAGTGTGTGTGTGTCAGCTACATGGGCAGGGACACAAAGCACTGGTTGGACAGACAAGGTGCTGGAGGTAACAAAAGTAAGAGCACTGACAGTACCACAGCCGGGAAATTTATTACAAAAATAAAGAAAGAATCAAAACAAAGTTACAAAGAATAAAGCCTTACAAAACAGTGGTAAGCACTTTCAGGGATCTACCTCTTCATCAGACAGGTGCTGGAGGTCTTAGCTTGGCCACTCAGCTGAGATCTCAACTCTATAACCAGTGGTGAGGATTGAGACTCCTTGGGTACTGGGCCAGTGTTGGGACATCACAGAAGTATTTAGGAGCATGGGTTAAAATTGATAATGTTATGGCAGCTAAGGGTATGTGGGAAGAGACTAAAAAGATAATGTAAAAACTAAGAAATTGGAAGGTCTTTTTTATGAATATGGAAAAAGATACAATCAGTGAATATGTTTTAGTCCCTTTAGTTTTATATATGAGTCATGATATTTTTATCAACCAGAGGAGAATTTGTAGACAATAATAAACAGTTGAATCACTTTATCTGGGAGGGGAAGAGGGGAAGGGCCAAGTGGTATAAGTTGAGCCTTCCAATAAAACAAGGTGGTTAAGGATTAAATTGGTTTATTTTAAAAAGATATTTTATAGGTGCACAGTTAAGGTTAATGTACGTATATCATGCAGAAATCTATAATTCAAAGTGTAAAAAGATGGTGATGAAGCAGGGTGGAAATTCAATAAATAAGGATAAAGTGAGAGTTTGGATATAGATCCTTAAGGAGAATAACAACATCCATGCAGAATATTATATTCATAATGTAGCAGAAAGTATTCTAAGAACTGAACCAACACGAGAATGAAGAAGAGAGATTTTGCTGGTAGGGATGACTGCGATTAGGGTTACAGAGAATAAGGAAGAAGGACAGGAATTTACTGGACAAGACCAGCAGCCCCCAAAAAAAAAAAAAAAAAAACAAGGTATCTGGAGCAAAGGTGTTTAAAAATAAAAAAATAAGACATTTGGACTGCAGGCTAGAGAGTGCCTTTCCTATCAGGGATTAATATCAGAGTATAGGTAAAGGGAAAGAACTAGGGGGATGCTAAATAAAAGACCTACTTTGGTAGAGTTTTACTTGAATTTACTGTTAAAACATAGATAGTAGGGCATATAAAATATTACACAACAGCATTAGGAATCAGTCAGAGGAGGTTAAAAGAGATTAGGAAAAGAGACTGGATAAGCAATTCGCAAGAAAACAGTGGCAGGACATATGTATGAATCCCAAACATGCAACAAAGTCTAGAAGATTATGGATTTTTGCTTGGAAGTGTTTGCATAGGTATTTTTACACCCCCAGCAGACTCCAAATGATGCTTCCTTAGCTAGATGCTAAGTGTTGGAGGTGTGATAGGGAAGAAGGGTTTAAGTGGGAACATATGTTTTGGGAGTGTAATCAGTTGGCAGACTAATAATTCCCTACAGAGTACTGTGTCAAAAATATTAGGCGAGCAACTGGATGTAACTAAGGAAATGATTTTTTGAACTGAGATAGAGGATCTGAATTGTCTGGACAGTTGTCAAAAAGATAATTACTAGAGAACAGAAATCAATAACCAAACCAACTGTATTTGAAGTACTGAATATTGTAACAGAGTTAAAAGAACTGGAAGTGGGATCTTTAGAAAAGAGTAGGAATAACATGTAGAGAAAAAATGGAAATTGTGGTAACAGTATGTGGAGAATAATATTTTGGAGGAGGGATGAGGTTTAAGAGAAGGCAGGAATTGAGCAATGTACGTATTGATAGTTATTTAAAAGAATATATGTGATATATAATGTTTGTAAATGGCACATGTTAATACAGTTTGTTTTCTTTTATATAAATTTATGTTTGCCTCTATCTTAAGTGATCATTCAATAAAGGTGTTAAAAAAATGAATCGCTGAGCTGGGTAGTAGGAAGAATGCTTTAGGATAGATGAAAAAATGAAGACATCATATTGGAATCCATAATTATACCAATTATATAAAAAGTGAAGAGAAACATATTATGGTGGTTTGTCCACATGTTCTGGAAAGCAAAAGACAATTTGATTAAGCAGATTTGGAAGAGACAGGAGGAAGGGAAGAGAAAAGTAGTATATCCAGCCAAGAGATGGATGGGTTATATGAAAGAAAACCTTCGATAGTTGGGCATGACTGCGAAAGAAAGTATGAGAGAGGGCTTGAGAGGGTCGACAGAAGGTGTAGCATCACCATAACCCCATGTAAAAAATAAAATGGGAAAGGATGTTGAAGTTATTGAATGATAAATGTCACCTGTAGAATGCATGTATATACACGCACACACACAGACACACGCACACACTCACTTTCCCTTTCTGTTTCCCTGCTTTGAGTGCATTCCTGGACAGTGAATGATTAGTTTTTTTCTTTGAATACTCCAGAAAAATGAATCCTTTGAACTTTTAAAGATGTATTTTGTGTATTATGTTTAGCATTATCATTATTTTTCTGTTTTTAAAAGACACTACCTACACTCACGTATAAACTCCATATTATGAGAATATTGTTTTACCAAGATTAGTGACTGCGGTGGTAGTGCTGCGGTAGCGTTGTCGCCTCACAGTATGACATTGTCCTGTTCGATTCTCAGCTAAAGCGTCTTCTGTGCGAAGACATGCATGAATGGGCGTACCTTCGTTTAAGGTTATGCATCAGAGCTGGAAACTCGGTACGTAAAAATCTACTGCCAATCATTAGTGGACCAGAGTTCTGCTGTGGTGACCCCTAACCGGGAAAAGCTGAAAGATACAAGTGACCTTACCATTCACAACACATTTCAATCCTTCCAGTGCTGTCATGTCACATCTTAGCCCTTTTGTGATCCCAAGAACAACTGATGACTTCCAGAGATTATTCGGCAAGTAGGGAATGGAAGAAGCGTGCAAGACCTTCCTTCTATATTACACACACATGCAGCTAAGGACAGTTTATTGTTGCCAGTCCACCCATCACATGTTTTGAGTATGGGAGGAAAATGGAATAACTGGAGAAGACCTTTGATGAACTTAGATGGGATATTCAAACTCCAAGGTAACCTAGCCGAGAACCAAATTAGAGAACTCTCACTGCGAGGTGACAATGCTCTTCATGACTTTTCTGCCCATAAAACACTTATTTGTATTATTTTTTGTTGTCATTTCCTACAAGATAAATATAATTTTTTTCTCCTTTTATTTTTAAAAATAGCTAAGTCTGAGTAATAATGAATATCCAGAAAAAAGGATGTGAAAATCTCACCAGGTTAGTTTAGGTATTGTATCTGTCTTAAGTTTATAATTAAGTTAGAAAAAATGGAAATTAGGTGAATATTGCCTATATTATCACACACAAACATGGGAACAGTTGTTTCACTAAAGTTAGACATAGGCCATGCCTGAAGAGAACTTGAGAATTCAAATATTAGCACAAGAACTGTTGTATCGCAGCTGTGTGTGATCCTTAGCTATTACTGAAGTCTGGATCAGAAGCAGTTCTGGTCTGTAGTTGCTGAGTAGGGAACTATACTCATTTCAGAAGATATATCATCTTGCTGTGTTGGCCTCATAGAGGGTTATTTTCGGGTTTCCAATCGTAACAGTGTTATTAATTGTTTAAGACACGGATGCCAAGAAATTCACCTTGAGTTTAATCTTGTCATCTATGTTGAGAACACACTGTAATGGTTTATGATTAGTAATACCCGATCATAAGTCTTTATAGTGGTTGGAGTTTTATCTACTCCATGTTCTACATGTTACAAAAAAAGCTAAAGTGTTTTGCAGACTTTGAAAGCCAGTAAAGCACTTAGAGAGTGCTGTTGCATAGACAACAAATAAAGAAAAAAGTCAGGGAACATTTTTAAATACTAACTTAATTTAAATGTGTTATTTACACGCTGACATCTGTAGACTTCTGAGGATATATGAAGAAAAATGTTCAGGGGCAGTTGAGAATGGAGGAACTTTCCTTTCCTGATACTGAACCTTAACTGTGGTTATGGAGTGTGTAACCCCTGCCAGCTACTTTAAGGCTATCACAAGGCTACCCAATTATACTGAGTGAAATTAATATTAATACAAGTGGTAATTTTGACCAAACAGCACGGCTTTCAGGAGTGGCCAGAGTTATCACCAAATAAATATGTGCAAATACTCTCAAAGCTTAAACATTTTCTAAAAAGGACCAGCAACAATGAAAAGTTTAAATATATTTAATAATAAATAATAAAAGAACAGGAAAATACTAAATATATATTACAATAAACACCAGATTTACAGTCACAGGGAATATTAAACATGACAACAATGGAAAGTTTCACACAGTTATAGAAAACCAGTATTTAGCTAGTCTCACTATATCTATTCCTAACCTATCTAGAGAATTACTGTTCCTACTTACTGAATAGAGCAGGACAACATGATTTTGGTGAGTGGTCCTTGTTGTCACATCCAAGACAGAATACAGAATGCTGAGAGCAATTTGCTACTAATATCTGATTATTAATTTTGGCTTACCGAATGACATCACACAGATCTGGTCATCTGACTGTGTTTCGTGCACTATCCCCAGCACTAGAAGCTATTTTATCACCTATGTGTTACCATGCACACATATAGAGCTTTTCTCAGATGTGGTGCAGCTGTAGGAAATCAAAACCATAAAACCATTTCACTCTTCGTACAGGAGCTACCAACTATTCTGTAGCACAGACGTTGCATCTCTGGCTCCATTCAAAACTGTGGGATAACATCTTTATGGCTTAACCCATAAAGTAATTTAATTTCAAGAATGTTTTACAAGTCAAGTGGATTAAGATTAACCTCTTTACTTCCAGTATATGCTTTTACAATGTATGCATTTAAGCAGTTACAATAATGTATGTACATTTCTTTTACCTCCAGCAGGGCACACTGTTGATACATTTTAACACAAGCGAACCTCACAAATACATTTTCAGCACAAGCATCTGTACAAATCAGTTTGATATACAAATAACATATAATTATTTAGAAAATTCCAGCTAGCTGTGTTGGCATATCCTACAAAATCCACTACCCTATTTCTCCTGGCATGGCTGGCAGTACCGCCTATCATCACAGTGACCATAAAATAAATGTTATTCTTAAGAAATCTAGGCTTTTATCAACATTAACACTGCTGGATGTGAATAATTTGTTGTGCATAACTTGATGTTTCCTTTCACAGATTTGTTTCCCTTTGCTTATTCAAATTATTAAGTATGTGTATTGCTTTAAATACCAAATGAAAAAACTTTAATAAAAACTGCTGATAATTTTATTTATTATTTGCTAATAAATTAAAAAAAAATACAGCAGCATCAGTATTCATTATTATACTTTATTGTGTGTGTGTGTGTGTGTTTTGAACCTCCCTCATCATTATATGTAGTGTTTAAGATGTGCATCATTTTCACTGCTGCAGTGTCTTTTGGTTATTTGGGTTGTTTCCTGCTTATGGAGTAACAACCAGCCTTCACCAATCAGATAAATAGCAGCCAGAAGGAAGTGACTTTAGTACTTTCTTGTCACTATTGAGTAAGCAACTAAGGAGCTTTTCAGGAGTAGCAGTCGGTCTACAGCTTCATTTCTGCCAGATAACTACTTTGGGAACACATCCATACAGAATTCATTGCTGTTTTTAAGACTAGAGTATACTTTTTTCTAATTTTTGACTAAAAGTGGAATTTTTTTTTTTGTTTAAAAAACATTGGTAGTTTCTAGTCAAGAATTGTCTTACTAGCATTAGAGTCTCATTTCTTTTCTTGGAGGCACTTTTTTTGTTAAAAGTGTACTGCTTTTGCAATTTTTGAATTTAGGTGTTCATGTTTTACTCAAAAAGGAAGTGTTACATCTACATATATTGTTTGTAGTGCTTGTGTACTTAGTGGCAGCTTACCTGAGCATTTGTTTCAGTTGTGACAGTGCAGAGAAAGGACCTACTGTTCAGTAAGGGATTGTATGTACTGCTTGTGTTAGGAGTGTTTGGGGATGTGTAAGTGTATATATACTGCTTGTGAACACTTTTGGAGAACTTACTTTCCAACCAACTATTTCCAGCAGTGCTTACTGGCAGTTAAGCTTCTTTGTTGGACACAGCATGGGTACTCACTCTGCTATTGCTGATTCTTCTCCCTCTGTACCTTAAAAGAAAAAAGTGTACTAAAAGTGAATCATTGCAGTCACCACTGGCTCAGCCAGTGCCTCAGCCACTGGAGGGGTATCATGCAGTGTCCGTTCTTTATTCCTCAGCTCCTCTACTGGTCTCTCCAAATTTCTCTGGTGTTGCTTCTTCTGCCATCGCAAACAGGGGGTCAGGCATGTCCTCTGCGGCTGTTCTATTGTCTGATAAGGGCATGGGAGAAACAACTTCTTTTTTAGGTATGGAAGAAGCTGTGGGAGATTCTTCTCAAAGTAACCAAAGAAAGACACCTCTTGAACAGGATAAAGAGACTTCCCCTGATTGGCCTTCTTCCAGGATACTTTACCTAGGAAAAAGAAACAAAACGTTAAGCATTGTTCATCTAAAGATGATATTCTTACCATAGCCAGGAGATTATTACAGGAAGCTGATCCTGGAATTCAAAAATCCTTACCTGAGCTCTATTGTTATGCAGAAATTTCTGAAGATAGTCACTCAGAAAATCTGACATTTGTAGAGACGTTCTGTTTCCTATGGATTCCCAAGGGCAAGACTCTGATTCTGGGAAAAGCACATTTACCGCATCTCTCTTGGAGGAGATCTCTTTTTTTTACTCTATTTCCAGGATGAATGATGTTTTTTGTGGGAACAAGTGGAGGTGCTATGAGTTACTACTATTTGAGGTCCCACGTGTCACTCCTATTCCTCTTGTTTTACCAGTTCTAAAGAATGTCTTCTAATGCTACCTGCAATAATCTTGAGTCCCAGTCTTCAGTCCCTAAAAAGGCAGATAGACTTTTTAGAGTTTCTCAGGCTAAAAATTATTGTTTTCTCACCTTCACTCTGATTCTGCAGCCATTTCTGCTTCAGCATCAGCTGTCTGTAGGCTCTTGGTGAATCCTAACTTCCTCTTTAGGGGAAAAGGAACATTACCCATCTCTAAGGGATAAAGAAGTTATCCATAACCAAAGATAACAGTTTGTTGCTTATCTGGAGCCAGGATCCACCAAGTTGCTCATACTCTCAAGTCACTACACCATAGGTACCAGTATGATTTTATCATAGTTCATGTGAGAGTTAAAGACTGGAGACCTGTTTCCCTGGACTATATGAAGAAACAGAGTATGAAGGATTAGTCCAGATAAAATAACTTTAGCCAGCAGATCTAGGAGACTCACTTTCTGAAATCCTCCATGTGGGAGGAATAAAGACATATTTTTAAAGTTTCCAGTAGTTTATTCAGTTAATTAGGTTCATAGGTTCATAGATTGGTACTAGGCTATTGGCCCTAGGGCCAATACAAGCCTAGCCATAACAATTACCTGGCTATTTCTTCCCACACTATTTACTTTCCTGGACCCCTGTCTAGCAGGGCGACTGACGTGATCCCTGATAGTAGGTAGATGGACGAGTGTTCTTTCAGTTAATTAGGTAGATGGGTAGGTGTTCATGCTCTAATGAACTGTAATCTGTACTAATTGTTTGTACTGTGTTTTTTTGTTACTCCTGTCACCCTCTGGGTCCCAGGTGGGATACCAGACTTCACTCGTGCCCTCTGGATTACCTCTGTTTTTTGGACTATATGAAGAGAGATATTATTGATCTCTCTGAATATGTGTATCAGGCAGGTATGTGCCTTGCTTTGGGCAGCATTCTACCTTCATCAGTGATGATGCTGTAGTATGAGCAGAAGATGACTGACTTCAGTAATTGGCTTTATTTCTAGTCTCTTTCCAGGGAGATTCAATATCTGTCAGCATGGGAGAACATGGTTAAAAACCATGTGACCTTCCATAGGATGGTCTGCACCCTGTCTCACCTGGGCTTTCGAATATTGGCTAAAACCTTATCCTCCCCTAGAGCTTTATTTCTAGGCAATGCCAAATTGGCAAACCTACCGACATAGCAAATAAAACCCAAAGAACCCTAAAGATGTCACTGCTCGGTGCTAGAAGCCTAAACAAGAAACTCCACACCCTACAGGCATTCCTCACTCTGGAGTATATAGATATCTGTGCTGTTACTGAGGCATGGTTTAAATCCACAGAAAGTATTCTGGCAATGTAAGGCTTCAGTGCCTTCCACACATTTAGACCATCAGCTGTATGGAAAGGGACAAAAGGTGAGGAGTCTCAATCTATATTTGAAAGATTAAAATGCAGATGTCCGTGTCGCTGCTTGCTGGTGTCTTGTTAAAATAAAAGTCTGATTAATGCACTGAATTTTGCAGTCTGTTAACCTCATCAGCACTATATTATCAACTTTGTACAGTACTAATAAAATAATGTGTCTATGCAATAGATGACACGTACAATACTGTACAGTTTACAGCTTTTAATCATCAGATTAAGCTTTTTAGACAGGACGGATGATGTTCTCCAGTATATAGATCTAACATTATACACTTTTAATGTCCTTTATATATTTTTTGTACCATCCGGATCTTGTCCATGAAAGAGTCTGTTATTGTTAATACCTTTGGAATTCTTCTGAAGTCATGCAGTCTGTTGTTAAGCTACTTCATATTCTGTTTCAAGGTGAATTATGTGACAATCTAGGAAGTTGTCCTTATCTCCAATCTGGTAGGGAGTTGTTCATTTTTTGCACATGGGTCTCAGGGATTAAGGAGTTATCCTTAATTAGTATTTTTCCTTGAAGTTGTATCAAACACTGAACATTCATGTTACATACAGCTGGATGCCTTTTTACCTACGAGCAGTTTAAACCTTTAATATGTACATACTAGCAAACAGAAGTGTACATGCATCTAACTAGCAAACAGAAGTGTACATGCACTGTTATATTTTTTTCTAATAAACAGAAGTGTATATGCACTGTTATATTTATCTAAATATATAAAACAGTTTTCCCTTTTTGTTTTAAAACACACAGATCAGTTTACATTGATATGCATGTTTTTTTTTGGTATTATGATTTACAGAAAACGCATTAGAAAACAAAACTTTAGTTTATTTTGATACAGCAAGTTAAAACACAGTTTTGTATTGTTAGTACAATGATAACCATTACTATTAGAACTGGATGTATGATTTAGTTTAACAACTTTTTTCTTTTGAAGACAGTTTTGTAAAAATGTCTCACCAGTTGTGAGCTGTATTTTGGTAATTGCTGAATTAACTATTTGCTTTTATTTATGACTTTATGTAATGATTTTAATGAAAATTTTACATTAATTATTGACAGTGTCTGTGGGTTTTATTGCTAAGGCATTGCAGCCTTGTTTTTTGGAATAAACACATATGTATACATAAAAATGAGTTGAGGAGCAATTTCTGTGAGCAGTTTAAAACTTGATGGCAAAATTGTTTATTTACACAGATTTACAGAGTGTTGTAGAAAACATCATTTATACACTGAAGAATGCTGTTTACATATTAAACCATTTACTATAGAGTAAACGCCAAACATATTTATTATTTACTATCAGTTTTGCTTGCCCAGAATATTTTTGCATTTGTACATACATGGACTGTAATGTACACTTAGTCCTGTTTACAAACTTAGTGACATTAATATTAATTGAAGCCTTTTAATTAAACTTTTACTGAAACATTAAAATGTATTATTGCTTTTTGGTATTTTGTCTCACTACCATACATGTTGTTAATTGCTTGATGACAATAAAAAGGCAAGGTTGTCTTTTAATAATTACTGAATTATTGAAGCAAGCTAATATATATTTTTTGTACCTTTATGTTAGACCCTTCTGCAGTACTCTTTACACAGTCAGTGTAAAATTGAATAAGTGTCCCTTTCCCCTGTAGTATGCAGCATTTGATCACAGTATTGTTTTGTAAAGATATATTTGCTTTATACTGTGAGAGTTGAATGTATGCCTGCTCTGTGGCTGTTTTTTTAGACTGTGACTCTGGTCTAAGGAAAGATTTTTAACACATCTTTGTCCCTCTGGACAAGAGAAATTACCTTGAGTTTTATTTGTAGTATTATGTACTCAGTACAACTTTATATTAGTAATATTACTTTTGTATATCTTATTTGCCAGGGTCTCTGCTATTTTTGATGCTATTAACAAACACATGCTTAAAACAGATGTATTTATATTTGCTGTTGTCTGCCTTTTGCTCTTGTGCATTTTAAACAGATACATTTTAGGTGAAAAGAAAATACTTGCATGTCACTTTTGTGACTTCTGTCTTCACTGTTTTTAACTACATTGATTTCTATGCACTAGAACTGTTCTGTTTACCTTTTGACTTGAAATTATTTAATAGCTTAGCTATGAGAGGCTGTCCTTGTGCATATGCTATTAGAATGGCAGTTATACACTCTACTTTACTGTCTAACTTATTAGCATTTTGACTTAACAGGATGAAAGTTTTAAAACATTTGGTATCATTTGTTCACATATTCGATCCTGCTGTGTACACTAACCATTTTTTAAATATAGAGTAGTATGCTGTAAATTATTTTTTGGTAATGTAGCTAACTGCTGTGTAAAGTTTGGAATCTCTTTCTTTAAGTCTTTACTATCTAGATTTTTATGTCTTGTATTTTTGTATGGGCTGTCTGATATTTTTTAGTAACCTGTTCTGCTGACTCTAAAGTTCTTATGCAGTGCTGAAAAAGTGTTTGTACGTCATTTTTGAACTCTGAACTCACTCTGTCTGTCTCTAAGAAGTTTATTAAATTTTTCTGTCAGATCACCGTGACCCTCGTCCCTGTCCTGATCTGTTTTGTACTGTGCAGTGGCTTTCCTCTTTTGTCTAAGAAGATGTACAGGAGATTTTGTTAATAACTGATTTGATTGCTGTTGTAACTCTGAAATTAACATTTTGCATGTGGTGACAGGACATTACTGTTTAACATCTGGAAATAATGCAAGTGTATGACCCTTATTTGGTTGTTTACCATTACTTTTGTGACATTTCACAAAGAAAGTAGTTTTACATGACTCACACAATAAACATTTACTTTCATACTAGACATATTTTTGTTTAAGATACCAATCAAACATAATCCATTTGTATAATTTCTGACTGTCAACCTGCCCTAATAAGGCTTTACATAGTCTGTCCAAAATGTTATTTGGTCATTCTGATATATTAAGAGTAAAACTCTGTTTACTACCCTGTTTGGCATTAATATTTCATGTAAATAAACAAAGATTTCTTACCAATTTTATGTGGACTCATATGGCCAGTCTGATCACCGTAGATGGTTTGAAAACTTCTGTAGTTACATTAATAACTGGTGAAATGAAGCTGGCAGTTGTAGATTTGAAACCTGAGTATTTATGGAACTGGTGAATTTATGACACTGCTTCCTTCCTGCATGGCAGTCTCATTCCAGATACAGACGTCTGGGGAACTGTACAGCTGCAAACTGTGGAAATTGAAGTGCTCCTATTTAGGACTCAATCACATACATAAATGCTAGTTACTTAGGGTTGCCACCTTTTAAAATGCCCAAAGTGGGACATTTTTGGTACAAACGTCAGATTTTGCAGGCCAAAACATACCCATGGCCAGTACAAAGGACAAAACTTCACTTTTTTGCCTAAATAAAAGCTTAATCTTGTAGCATTTTAGTTGCTTATTCTGTTTTGTATAACATTTAGGTGTTTCAAATACAGAATAACTGTTTTATGCACCTATTACATAAAATATAGGAAATAATTTTGTCCTAAAATCTCAGGACATTTGCCATTTTTACAAATTTTTTGCAGGACACAACTGCCCAAAGAGGGACTGTCCCTCGCAAAGTGGGACAGTGGTAACCCTGTAGTTACTGTGCCTTTACTGAAGTGAACTTATACAAGACACCACTCCCCCTGTGTTCGAATACAGGCAAGGCTCGCCACTGAAAAATTAAATGCAGATGTCTGTTGCTGCTGCTTGCTGGTGCCTTGTTAGAATACAAGTCTGATTAATGCACTTTGCAGACTATTAACCTCTTCAGCACTATATTATTAACAGACGGCACGTACAATACTGTACAGTTTACAGCTTTAATGTCTAAGGTTAAGCTTTTTAGACAACATGAAAGATGTTCTCCAGTATACAGACCTAACAAAGAATCAGATCTATCATTATGCACATTTAATGTCCTTTATATATTTTTTGTACCATCCGGATCTTGTCCATAAACAGTTTGTTATTGTTAATACCTTTAAAATTCTTCTGAAGTCATGCAATCTGTTGTTAAGCTACTTTGTGTTCAGTTTCAAGGTAAATTCTGTAACAATCTAGAAAGTTGTCCTTATCTCCAACCCAGTAGGGAGTTGTTCATTTTTTGCACCTGGGTCTCAAAAATGAAGGAGTTATCCTTATCAGCATTTTTCCCTAAAGTTGTATCAAACACTAAACATTCATGTTTCATACATCTAGATGCCTTTTTACCTGCTTTTTAGCTAAGAGCAGTTTAACCCTTTAATATATACATGCTAGCAAACAAAAATGTACATGCATCTAACTGACTATATTTTCCTGCCTTTATTTATTTATTTGTTTGACGTTTGTTAACTGGGATAGTCCATCTGAGCAAAAGCCCTTTTTCAGTGGAGGCCCAGGGAGAAAAGCTCCACAGTACAAGTAAGCAAGAAAATTTACAAACTTGAAGATGAATACAGTGAAATATTTACAGTAAAACAGTTAATGAAATGTACAAAAGAGCACAACAACAAATGATTCTTCCGACACCCACAAACCAGGAACTCGAGTTGAGCTGAAGTTTAAATGAAGACTGACAAACGTGTCAGTAAAAAGAAAAAGAATATTCCTTCGCCTTCCTTCTTTTTACTGACACGTTTGTCAGTCTTCATTTAAACTTCAGCTCAACTCGAGTTAATGAAATGTAGATAAAGCTCCACAGTAAAATATAGTAAGAGGCATTATAACATTGAAGAAAAAACATAGCAAAGAAATATACAATAAAACATTTGAATGAATTTATATAACACAGTGTACAGTATACCAGCCACTGGGGGTGCACAAGCCAGTGCATTGTGCTGGTCCCAAGCCCAGATAAATGGAGAGGGTTGCATCAGGAAGGGCATCCGGCGTAAAACTTCGCCAAATCATTCACGAGGACAGCAGTAAATATTTACATACCGGATCGGTTGAGGCCTGGGTTAACAACGGCCGCCACCAGTACTGTTAGCCAACAGGGTGCTGGTGGAAATTAGGCTACTGTAGGCCGAAGGAGGAGAAGAGGGGGAAGGCATGGCCGAAGGCAGGCAGAGAGGAGAAAGGCTGGGACTGTGGTAGTGAGGGTCGGAACTTTGAATGTTGGCAGTATCACTGGTATAGGGAGAGAGCTAGCTGATATGATGGACAGAAGGAAGGTTGATATATTGTGTGCGCAAGAGACCAGATGGAAGGGGAGTAAGGCTAGGTGTATCGGAGATGGGTTCAAATTGTTTTATCATGGTGTGGATGGGAGGAGAAATGGCGTAGGAGTTATCCTGAAGGAACAGTATGCTAAGAGTGTTTTGGAGGTGAAAAGAGTGTTGGATAGAGTGATGTTTATGAAGCTGGAGATTGATGGTGTAATGATGAATGTTGTTAGTACATATGCTCCACAAGTTGGGTGTGCGATGGGATGAGCAAGAAAAATTTTGTAGTGAGTTGGATGAAGTGGTGATGACTGTACTCAAGGGTGAGAGAGAGTGGTGATTGGAGCAGATTTTAATGGGCATGTTGGTGAGGGGAACAGAGGGGATGAGGAAGTGATGGGTAGGTATGGTGTTAAGCAAAGGCATGCAGAAGGTCAAATGGTAATGGATTTTGCGAAAAGAATGGACGTGGCTGTGGTGAATACATATTTTAACAAGAGGGAGGAGCATAGGGTGACATTCAAGAGTGGAGGAAGATGCACACAGGTGGATTATATCTTATGTAGGAGGGCCAGTTTGAAGGAGATTGGAGACTGTAAAGTGGTGACCGGGGAAAGTGTAGTTAGGCAGCATAGGATGCTGGTTTGTAGGATGAAGTTGGTGATCAAGAAGAGGAAGAGGAGTGTAAGGGCAGCACCAAGGATCAAATGGTAGAAATTGAAAAAGGGTAATTGTGAGGTGGAGTTCAGGGAAGAGTTAAGACAGACACTGTGTGGCAGTGAAGAGTTACCAAATGGCTAGGTAACTACAGCAGAGCTAGTAAGGGAGACTGCTATAAAGGTGCCTGGTTTGACATCTGGACAGAGGAAGGACAACAAGGAGTCATGGTGGTGGAATGAGGAAGTACAGGTGAGTATACAGAGAAAGAGGTTGGCAAAGAAGTGGGATTGTCAGAGAGATAAAGAAAGTAGACAGGAGTATAAGGAGATGAGGTGCATAGCAAAGAGAGAGGTGGTGAAGGCTAAGGATAAGGCATATGAAGAGTTGTATGAAAGGTTGGACACTAAGGAGGGAGAAAAGGACCTGTACTGATTGGCTAGACAGAGGGACCGAGCTAGAAAAGATGTGCAGCAGGTAAATGTGATAACGGATAATGAGAGAAACATACTTACAAGCGAGGAGAGTGTGTTGAGCAAATGGAAAGAGTACTTTGAGGGGTTGATGCATGAAGAGAATGAGAGGGAGAGAAGGTTGGATGATGTGAGGATAGTGAATCATGAAGTTCAATGGATTAGCAAGGAGGAAGTAAGGATAGCTGTGAACAGGATGAAGAATGGAAAGGCTGTTGGTCCAGATGACATACCTGTGGAAGCATGGAGGTGTTTAGGTGAAATGGCAGTGGAGTTTCTAACCAGATTGTTTAATGAAATCTTGGAAAGTGAGAGGATGCCTGAGGAATGGATAAAGTGTTTTGGTACGGATTTTTAAGAATAAGGGTGATGTGCAGAGCTGTAGCAACTACAGAGGGATTACATTGATCAGTCACAGCATGAAGTTATGGGAAAGAGTAGTGGAAGCTAGGTTAAGAAGGGACGTGATGATTAGTGATCAGCAGTATGGTTTCATGCCAGAAAAGAGCACTACAGATGAGATGTTTGCTCTGAGAGTGTTGATGGAGAAGTACAGAGAAGGTCAGAAGGAGTTGCATTGTGTTTTTGTTGACTTCGAGAAAGCATATGACAGGGTGCCTAGAGAGAAGTTGTGGTATTGTATGAGGAAGTCTGGAGTGTCAGAGAAGTATGTAAGAGTGGTACAAGATATGTACGAGGGTATTGTGACAGTGGTGAGGTCTGCGGTGGGAGTGATGGATGCATTTAAGGTGGAGGGGGGATTACATCAAGGATCAGCTCTGAGCCCTTTCTTATTTGCAATGGTGTTGGACAGGTTGACAGATGAGATCAGACAGGAGTCTCCGTGGACTATGATGCTTGCTGATGACATTGTGATCTGTAGTGAGAGTAGGGAACAGGTGGAGGAGAACCTGGAGAGATGGAGGTATGCTCTAGAGAGAAGAGGAATGAAGGCCAGCAGGACTAAGAATATATGTGTGTGAATGACAGGGAGGATAGAGGAATGGTGAGGATGCAAGGAGTAGAGGTGGCGAAGGTGGATGAGTTTAAATACTTGGGATCAGTAGTTCAAAGTAATGGTGAGTGTGGAAGAGAAGTGAAGAAGAGAGTACAGGCAGGATGGAGTGGGTGGAGAAGAGTGTTAGGAGTGATTTGTGATAGACGAGTACCAGTAAGAGTGAAAGGGAAGGTCTGCAAGAGGTTAGTGAGACCAGCTATGTTATGTGGGTTGAAGACAGTGGCATTGACAAAAAGGCAGGAGTTAGAGCTGGATGTGGCAGAGTTAAAGATGTTAAGATTTGCACTGGGTGCGACGAGGGTGGACAGGATTAGGAATAATTATATTAGAGGGTCAGCCCAGGTTGTAAGGTTTGGAGACGAAGCCAGAGAGGCAAGATTACGTTGGTTTGGGCATGTGCTGAGTATATTGGGAAAAAGATCCTACAGATGAAGCTACCAGGTAACAGGAAAAGAGGAAGGCCTAAGATAAGGTTTATGGATGTGGTGAGAGAGGACATGTAGGTGGTTGGTGTGACAGAGCAAAATGCAGAGGACAGGAAGAAATGGAAACAGATGAGCCACTCTGGCGACCCCTAATGGGAACAGCTGAAAGCAGATGAGTGTACAGTATATTCTAGCGAACAAAAGTGTACATGCATGTACTTAGCAAACAAAAGTGTACATGCACTGTTATATTTTATTCTAATAAAAGTGTATATGCACTGTTATATTTATCTAAATATGTATAACTAATAATATTAGTGACAAGTATAACTCTTAAGTTGGTTAAACATGTATCCTAGTAAAGTATAACTCACCATCTGTGTCCCTAAAAACTCTTAGCTTGTACCTAGACCTACTAGAGAGACTCATCGTTAAACCAAATACCCTATTCATGGGAGACTTTAACTACCCATCTATAGGCTGGGAAACACATGCTGCCTCAAACCTGCAGGGACAGTGATTCCTGGACTTTAACACAAATACCATTGACCAGACAGTGTGCACACCCACTTGAGGTAAAAACATACTGGATGTGGCACTCGCCAATATGGAATGAGACTGCTGCACTCACCCCCCACCCCCATGTCATGTCTTCAGTGGTGAGGTCAGACCACAAAGCTGTCTCCTTCAAAATAAAAATCAACTCAGTAACCCTTGCAAACCCTGGAACAGATAGGAACTATTCCAAAGCAAACTAAATCCTATTAAGTGATAGTTTGTCAAAATTCAGTGCCACTCCCAACCCCAAGTTCACAGCAATCTATGCAGAATAGTTCACAGAGACCCTGTATAACTGTGTAAATAGCTGTATACAGGCTGATCTACCTACTGGAAGTAAACCTAATCTAAAAACAAACCGCACTGGTAGAATCTTAATTTCTATAGGGTATATACACAAAGAAAAAAGTCATGGCTAAAATCAGGAAGATCAACTCCCTTAATGATAGGAGTTCTCTTATTAATTAGTCCTCTTTGTTTTCTGTTTATTTTAACTCCAATTATGAGGCCAACATATCCTCATAGGCTAAAGATAATCACAAGAGCTTTTACACCTATGTCTGAACCCTCAAAGAAAATACATAGCAGCGTGCCAAACTGGTGGTCAATGGTGCCAACTCACTAAGCAAAGCAACATAGCAAATTTGCTGGCTGACAAATTCAACTGAGACTTCACCCTACACTCCATCCTGCCACACCCCAAGAAATACCTACTAGCATATCCCCCCACAACTATTAATAGTGAACAGGGCCTGGAGGCATTCACTAAGGCCAAAGACACAGTCTAAATGGGCCTTGACAGTATCCTGTGATGCCTCCTAAATAGCTTGAAAGATGAACTATCAGGACTACTAGAGTCACTTTTCAACAATAGCCTCAAAACAGGCTTTGTACCACGAGAATGGATGACTGCAATAGTTATCCCACTTCACAAATGTAGACCATCGACTGACCCTGGAAACTACAGACCCATTAGTCTGACTAGTCTAATATGCAAATCCATGGAACAAATTATCATGGAAATGATCAGCAAAGACGTAGGCAACCTTCAGACACTGGATCCAACCCAGTTTGGCTTTGTCAAGGGAAGGTCATGCCTACTAAACCTGGTGGACTTCTTTGAGAAGGTCACTTAGGCAATGGATGAGGGGAAAGTGGTGCATATCTCCTATCATGACTTGTCTAAGGCAGTCAAAACAATCTGCACTTGGGTATAGTTGGCAAACTCACTGGACTAGGCATAAATCCATGCATGACTCAGTGGATTGCAAGCAGGCTCACAGACAGAAACCAGGAAGTCTGGATTGGTGAGACCACCTCCACTAAGAGACCAGTCACCAACAGAGTACCTCAGGGCTCTGTGCTCAGACTACATCTATTTGGCATCTTCTTCATGGGGATAAAGGCTAATGTCAAAGGTCTTTGGCTGACCAAGTACATAGATGACTGCAAACTGGGAGTTATCGTAGATTCCCCCATGAAACAAACATCTTACAGGAGGGTCTAATACAGACAAATGACTGATATCAAAGTCACAGATTAAATCTCAGTGCCAAAAAATGCATTATAGTACCTTTTGGGAAAACTGTCACCCAGGTTAACTGCTCCATCAGTAAGAACGCCCTAAGAGTACAAAAGTAATCAAGGATTTGGGAACATATATAGACAGTAATCTGGCCTTTGTCCAACATGTGTCAAAAGTAGTAAGAAAATCATTCTGCATCACCCAACATATAAGTAAGAGCATGAAATCCAGGTCCAAGGAAGTCATAGTGCCACCTTATTCAACCCTTGTCAGACCCATCATTGCCCCCTTCAGCATGTACCTGTCCAGGCAAATGTAACAGCTGGAACACCCTCAAAGGTTCTGTACCAGGAGAATCCAGGGTACAAACACATTGTCTTGCATGGATTGCCTTAAAGCCCTGTCTATTAACTCAGTCTTCTACAGGTTACTTAGAGGCGATCTATGCATGGCATACAAGGCATCCTCGGATCTAGCTCTGATGAACTTTTTGTACATATGCAAAGTGAACGTCATCAGAACCACTGGATCCAAGGATTGACATAAATAAGGCATGCTGGTGAGATAGATATGTGTCACAGAAGGTCACCATGCTCTGAAACAGGCTCCCCATCCTTGTGAAGCAGAGTCCATCCCTAACCGTATTTAAGCATAACCTTGACCAATGGATAGGAAATTGGAAAATCATCCCAGGTCTGGTCCCCATGTCCCTTATAAACAGAGACAGACAGCAATGCCCAAGCTAACATACCCCCCCATAACCTCTAAACTTCCTAAATAACATTCTCCCTGGTAATAAACTCCCATGATATATAGGAACACAACTGATTTGGGTTGCTCAGCTAAACATATAAAAGCCCAGGTGGACGTTAGCCTAGTATATACCTATGAACCTATATGAAGGTAAAGTGTTGAACAGATTTGTGAAGGAAATTTTCTCTTCAGTCACTTAGGCTTTTATAATTTTCACTTATCAGGAAGTTTATGTTATACTGTGCTGAAACATGAAGTGAATAATGTGCTAATCTGCCTTTAGAGGCTAAATCCTTCCCAAATCTAATTATTTCTAATATTCTTCAAATTTCTAAACATGCCCTAAAGAGTGTGTACGGTTGTGCTGATACTGTAGATAGGGTCCCTGCTACTGTTTTAATGAATGTTTTGCTACATGGGTACTCAAACAATATGATGAAAGAGGGAAATTAGTTCAGGGAGTTAACAGTATTTATCAGGTCACCATTATAAATCTAGATACCAGACTCCATTCAGAAAACCATCTAAGCAGACCCTTCTTCCTTCTGGCAAACAGGGCACAAAGAAGAGATGGCAGACAGGGATCAGCATTAACAAAACACTTCTATACTTTTCAGAAACAGGGACAAACTAATGACAATATATGCATTCCTCCTGCTCTTGTCACTATACCTATGTGTGTCCCAGACACAGGACCTCACTCTTTTCCTTTACAATCACGAGCTAACCCTATGAATAATATCCAGTGCCTTTAGGCCACAGGGCAAAGGTGTTTATTTCAGATTGTTAGTAATTCCTCACTGGAGACGAGTTCTAGATCCTTCCTTCCTTCCTTCCTTTCTTTCTTTCTCAGATTCTCGTTGTTTGGGCCATATTAGCAGTTGTCTGTATTACCCTTTGTGTTATCCACAGCTCTAAGAGTATTCACAAAAAGTCTAAATCCTGGAATAGCCTTTTTCTGAACTTATGTGCATTCTTGTCAATGTACTTATCTTTGCAGAATATTTTCCCAGAAGTCATGAGCCTTCCCTCACCAGTCTGGGGTTACAGACACATATTCAAAACCCTTGGAGTCTATCATGCTGGACTGGATTTCCAGGGTTCATGAGGACTCAACACTATCAACTTCTGAAATTTCAGAATCCATTTTTTTGGCCATATCAAGAAGGCATTGAATGGGTGGAGAATGCACATAATTCAGAATTCGGGTTTCTGTTTTATTCTTGTATCTATAACTCCAGATCCTCATTATGTGATTACTAGTGGATGGTACACAAGGAGTCTAGATTTGGCTGTCTTAGGTGCTGTATGAGTACAGACGTCTGTCGAGAGTACCTAAGACTAAATCTTGGGGTGGTGGTCCTCAACCTGTGAAGTAGTTACTCTGTGTGCATATAAGATTTAGGGAATATTGAAAAGTAGTCCAAGAAAAGCTGCACGTGAGACCCTTGCACGGCTGAATAAGAAACATCCAAATGAACCAAAAACGCCAGCAAGTGGTGGAAACAGCCAAGTTTAAATGATTTATTAATCACATAGGGTAAAAAAAACCCTGCCAAACAAGTATCCAAACCGGTTTCGGCAAACACAAAGCCTTCTTCAGTGGATATCAAACAATAAAGGCAAATAAATCCAAGGTATATATATATACACAATAGATGCATTAGTGAGAACCAATAAAAACAAGCAAGATCTAATTCAAAATTGGTCATTAAGACCAGGTGCAAATAAGGCTCCAAGTTTTACAATCCACTTTCTTTCCTTAAAGTTGAGTATTTCATGCCATTTATATTTGTCTCTGCATGTACCTTTAATACAGTCAATAATGACAAAATTAAAAATAGCTGATGTATGTTTTAAACAATGTCTATGTAAAGCATTATTATGGCGTTTGTTCTTAATATCACTTAGATGTTCCCCAATTCTTAGACGAAAGGCCCTAGAAGTTTGGCCCACATAAAAAGCAGAGCAACTACAAGTCACCAAGTAGATGACCCATTCGGTGCTGCAGTTAGCCCAAAACTTGATGTCAAAAATCTCAGAAGTGTTTTTACTACTAAATTCACAGGTCTTCAAAACACGTACACAATATGAACAGTGACCACAGGGAAAACATCCCAGAACTGGTCCTCCTATAAGAGATAACTGAGTATAACGAATCGGTTCAGAAAAAGTTTTCTTATAGTGACTTAACATAGAGCCTACCGTACGTCCCCTTCTGAATGAAAAGGAACATCTATCTCCAAGAAAAGACTTAAGTTTCTCGTCTGCCATCAAAATATTCCAATGTCTATTTACAATACTCATGAAACCCCTAGAATTGCGTCCATAAGTAGTGACCAACCGTATAGGCTGTTGGATAGCATCCTGATGTTTATCTTTATAACATAGCAAATCCTGTCGATTGAAATTGGAAGCCCAATTTTTAGCCGTATGAACTGTGCCTGGACGGTAACCTCTCTCAATAAATCTACGAGTAAGATCATCTCTAATAGTTACATAGGACTGTTGGCTAGAACAAATCCTTCTGGCTCTCAAAAATTGAGATTTAGGTATATTCTGGATGATATGTTGTGGGTGGAAGCTGGTAGCATGTAATAAAGAGTTATATTGAGGGAATTTTCTAAATAAGGTAGTAGACAAAGTATTATCCTCATTCCTAAACACCTCCACGTCCAGGAATAAAATCTTGGATCTATGGGAGGTCATTTTAAATTCTATTCCCCATATATTATCATTAACATAATCAAGAAACTCTTTAAGATAACTCTCATCAGCCTTCCACACCAACCAACAATCATCCAGATAATGACGCCAGATGTCCATCTCACACATGTAAATGTTATGGCTGGAGTCATAAATCATGATCTCCTCTATATATGCCATGAAAAGATCGGCATAGATGGGTGCAAAAGATGCACCCATCGCTGTTCCTTTAGATTGCCAAAAACATTGATTTTTATAATAAAAAAACATTGCTGGTCAACACATATTCTGTCAAACATACCAAAAAGGTATTAAATCCAGGTAGATAAAGACCAGATCTAGATAGCCAATAGTCCAAAGCCTGTAGGCCTGCCCAATGTGGTATGTTGGTATAGAGAGAGGTAATGTCCAGAGTACATAATAGCCAATGTGGTTCAAGTTGTGTCTCATTAATTATCTCCAGAAACTGAGTGGTGTCTTGGATCCTAGCTCTAATAAATCGGAGCAGTGGTTTTAAATAATAAGTGAGATATTCAGACAGTGGTTCCGTAAGCGACCCATGTCCAGACACAATCGGTCGACCTGGGGGATTGGTGGCATGTTTATGTATCTTAGGCAACAAATAAAAATATTGTTGCCTGGGGCATGAAACCATCAATTGATTTTTAATGGTCTGTGTAATAATACCCTCTTCTACAGCTTGAGTCAAAAATTGACCAATTTTTAGTTGGAAATGAGAAGATGGGTCCGAAGGCATATACATATAATACTGTCTATCCCCCAGTTGTCTCATAGCCTCTTTATCATAAGATTCCATGTCTTGAACCACCACCGCCCCACCTTTATCAGCTTGAGTAATAACCAAGTTCTTTTCATTCATCAACTGATCCAGACACTGTACCTCATCCTTGGACAAATTGTTGTAAGATACCCAAAAATCCCTCAGAAAACAATGTATATCCTTTAATACATTCTTTTGACAAACATCTACCATATGTGTCATGGGTGGATTAAAGGTAGATTTTTTAAACCTAAATTCCTGAGGTGCACCACATTTATCCTCATCATAAAACAATTTCAAATTTAACAATCGGCAAAAATTAGCCACATCTTGAGCTAACAAATATTCAGAAACAAAAAAAACAGGAACAAAGTTTAACCCTTTATTAAGCAACATAATCTGTGTACTTGTTAGCTCAACTGAAGAAATATTATAGACATTGGAATTATTAATCAGTGTTCTATCATCATTTTCAGAAGGGACTCCAAACCCTGTTTGGGTTTGTCTCTTTTGATGTTTCCGCCCCCCTCGTCTGTATCTGAAACCAGAGGGTGGGGAAAATTTTTCCTTTTAGCATTAGGTGAAACATCAGTATGACTAATCTCATGTTCCCCTTCCGTGTTCGAGGAAGTATCCTCCCCAGAAGTCAAACTAGAAGAGTCTAAACCCTTCTTAAGTATGGATTTTGGTCTTTTCCTTTTGGTTTTGGGAGTCGAAAACTTCTTGTAGCTATAATTGGTGTCACTAGGTAGTCTAAAGGAAACATTTTTGGATGTGTCAAAACGTTTTCCTCTATCGTAATCACCCACATCTCTAAAAAATTTTTTGAGCTTTCTTTCCTTTAGATTCTGTTCCAACTTGGATAAATCTGTAGTTAGTTTTTTAACTTGTGATGAAAAAGAGTCACAGGTTTCAAACTTGTGTGCCTCCAAGCAAATGCTTTCGAAGTTTTTTACCCCAGTCTGTACCTTACGGTTATAAAAATCAGCAAGTGCATCAACAAATTTAGAAGATGCCAATTGTTGAATATGACCCCAATCCTCTATCAGTTTGTCATCAATATTGGACACCAAGGGTTGCACCTTAACCCTTAGACCACGTGGGGTAATATTCTTACATTGGTATGCCTTAAAGAGGCATAAATGCCAAACATTAGTGCGAACAATTTTCATATTTTTGTTAAGTTGATTAAAGAACATTTCACACTGTGCATCTAAAGTCGAACCACCAATGTCCACAATTGATGGTAAATCTCGACCACCCAAACCAAATACAGACAAATCATCCATATCAGATGAGAGCCCCTGAATTAATGGTGATAAAGCCATGTTTAACCCTAAAAGACCAAATCCAAAGTCATAAATCCAAACACCAGACCATATATATTAAAATGGACCAACCACCATTGACAAGACAGCCAAAGAATATATGCTATAACCAAAGACTAGATGATAGTCTATACATTCAACTATTAAATAAGTTCAAAAGGAGACTATAACGGAAGGGCACAATCAACAGTCTTGATATTCAAAATATCCTGATACTGCGTGCCTGTCCGAATAGTATAAACCCTTTAACAAATACTATAAGCAGCCTTCGTGACCAAATATAACAATCCCAGTCACCCCACTGCGTATTTGTATCCACATAGTCTCCAATAATTGAACTTAGGTAATTGGACATCCAATAAAGAAGACATCAACAATAAAAAATTCTTGTTGTGTCCACACTGTAAAGCATACAAGAATGTATAAAAAGTATTAAACTTGTAATACTCAATATAATGGATATATGAACATACATTTATATAGCTGTCATGACAGTGATGTTGATAATGAGAAATCATGTACATAAATAATGCCTCTAAAAGATTTGGTCTAAGAGGTGAAAACAGGCTATTCAACAAAGTAATCAGAAATGTGTATAGGGCGTGGCCAAGGATGAACACAGGATAGCAGCAGATTTCTTCAGCTCCACCAATTTCATTACATTGACAGGAATTAATTACTTAAAAAATTTATCCTTGAAGTAATTTTCTTTCTAAATATGTTTGTTTTATATAGTTCTTGAACTATATCTAAAAAAGAAATGAAATCTTAATAATATTCCTGTCAGAAATTACTTTGGAAATTTTCCTGTCAGTTTATCAGTCTGAAATGAGTTCCAGTAAGACAAATTCTCAAGACTCCAGCATCAAGAAAGAACTTCAGTCTCTGATAATTATAGTCCAGCAACTTACTGCTAAGATGGATAAAATGGATACTAAAATAGACACTTTCATAGAAAAAACTACAAAACAAATAGACTTGTTACATATGGACCTGCAACAACAGAAGATCCAGATGACAGGCATAGAAGAAGCTGCGAATGACATGGAAAATAAAATACAAGAACAGGAAATCAACATTGAGTTTCTGCTGAAACAAAATACACATTTACAAACAAAGCTGGATGACCTGGAAAATAGATCTAGGCGCAATAACATTAGGATTTTTGGACTGCCAGAAAATATTGAAGGTAACAATATTACTTCTTTTTTAACAACATGGCTCCCTAAAACTTTAGATTTACCAGAAGCATTCTCTTTTGGTATCGAAAGAGCACATAGATCTATAGCTAATACTAACTCTAACAAAAACTATCCTAGATCAGTTATAGTTAGATTTCTATCATCTTTTGATAAAGAGATGGTTCTTAAATCTGCTTGGGCTAAAGCTCCTGTTAAGTTTAATGAGACAACTGTGCGTTTTGACAATGACTATTCTTCCATGGTAATTGCTAAAAGAAACGTTTTTCTGCCACTAATAAGGGAGCTTAAAAAAGCACAGTTTAAAACATACCTTCTGTTTCCTGCCAAGCTTAAAATCTTCCTTCCTGATGGTCCTAAGGTCTTCGATGATTTAGACTCTGCTTTACTGTTTGTCAAAGAAAAAAGGATTTTGGATAAAATAGAAGAAATGGAATGGGCTAGTTCTTCATTAAAGAGATTGGCAACTGAAGCTTCCTGGAAGACTTCAGAGAAGAAGAAGAGACTAAAAACAAATGATTTGTTATATGTTTTTTTTCTCTCATCATTTTAGTTCATTATTAATCTTTTGGAATATAGTTCCTGCATTTCCAGAAAGCCACAAATATTTTGGAAAAGATTTAATCAAAGTTATTCTCTATGTGCAAAGAAATGTTTTGTTTCATAACCAGTCAAAATGCCTGAGGATTTAATGGCAGGCTGTGACTCGATTTGTTTTTCTTTCTGAAAAAAGTAAGGTTAGTAATTTGATACATTTTTTTATCTTTAACTTTTTTTTTTCCTTCTTCTTTTATTATTTTCTTTGTTTAAACAATGACATTCTATTTAGATTATGTAGTGGGTAAAGGGTGGGGGAGGGCAGGGAGAGAACAGTAATGAAAATATCATTAATAGAATAATAACATATTTATTTCTTGTAAAAGATATAAGTTCTTCAAATGCTGTTTCTAATTATACTTTCTTGATTATACTGCTTATGCTTGTTTGTAAATAATCTGTCATGCTTTAACTAATAATAATCAGAACTAAATAAGAGTAAATAATATGTTTTATTTTTAACTCTATTAATATAAACAGTAAGTAACATTCCATTGTATATACTTCTTACAGCTTTCTCTTACATTTTTTTATTTCTGCCTCACTCCCTTTTATTTTCTACTCTCTTTTCTTTTCTTTATTAATATATAGAAATGCTTTAGACTGTGTGGGCACAGTGAATAATAGGATTTGTATGAAAATTGAGTTGGGAGAAGAATGCTGAGTTTTATTGCTTGTTGGTAATTTTGAGTTTAATTTCACTTGCATAGAGGCTGTGATGATCTGTGGAATACATTGTGGAGGTTCTGTCATGTTTAGATGCATTTACACTGCTAAATGAATGTTTGTCACTAGTTTTAATAAGTTTCCGCCAAAATGTTAAGAGAGACAATCTGGGATGTGGGCTGTCTTATGCACAATGTCCTTGAGTTACCTCAGAATCTTCAAATCACAGAATTCTCACAGAGAAACTGAAAGCAGTTAGTATAAACATTGACAAGGTTATCACACTGACACACCACAGATTCAGGAAAAATACTCTGTTCATAAAATATGTCAGTTATAATGAGTTTAAATGATGTAGTTTCTTGTAGTAAGTAAATGTCTTATTTTAGAAGGCATAAAAATGAAACATTTATTTAAATGTTTTTGAAAATCTACTTAACAGCAGCATAATAATCTGTGTTAAAATTTGTGTTCCAAACATATACTTTACTATAACTCATTTAATTCATCTGATTGACAAACATAAATAATCTTATAACTCTATTCTGGAAGAAATGTCATGTGATATATTTTAAAGCAGTAGGTTAGCATGATTGTAAAATCTGGTTACCAGTATGTGTTTGCTGTGCATTATTTTGTATAAAGCAGACAGATTTATTCTAGGGACAGCAAGTAGGATAGTGCTCTACTAACACACAACTCAGTGAGATCAGATATATATATATATATGTGTGTGTGTGTGTGTGTGTGTGTGTGTGTGTGTGAGTGTGATGGCTTTTTTTTCTGAGAATCTGCATAACTATCCAATATGATTTATAATAATTTCTATGAATACAATATTTTACTCTATTGACAAAATGAATGTTTGCCACAAGTTTTAATAAGTTTCCCGCCAAAATGTTAAGGGAGACAATCTGGGATGTGGGCTGTCTCATGCATAGTGTCCATGAGTTTCCTCAGAAGCTTCACTCACAGAATTTTCACAGAGAAACTGAAAGCAGTTAGTATAAACATTGACAAGGTTATCACACTGACACACCACAGATTCAGGAAAAATACTCTATTCATAAAATATGTCAGTTATGATGAGTTTGGATGATGTAGTTTCTTGTAGCAAGTAAATATCTTATTTTAGAAGGCATAGAAAATGAAACATTTATTTAAATGTTTTTGAAAATCTACTTAACAGTAGCATAATAATCTGTGTTAAAAACGTGTCCCAAACATATACTTTACTATAACTCATTTAATTCATCTGATTGGCATGCATAAATAATCTTATAACTCTATTCTGGAAGAAATGTCATGTGATATATTTTAAAGCAGTAGGTTAGCATGATTGTAAAATCTGGTTACTAATATGTGTTTGCTGTGCATTATTTTGTATAAAGCAGACAGATTTATTCTAGGGACAGCAAGTAGGATAGTGCTCTACTAACACACAACTCAGTGAGATCAGATATATATATATATATATGTGTGTGTGTGTGTGTGTATCTATGTATATATGTGTATGTGTATATGTATGTGTGTGTGTGTGTGTGTGTGTATATGTATGTGTGTGTGTCTGTGTTTATGTGTGTGATGGCTTATTTTTTTTATTTTTTTTTTTAGGTAATAACGCAGGTGTTTCTGAGAATCTGCATAACTATGCAATATGATTTATAATAATTTTTATGAATACAATATTTTACTCTATTGACAATAATGAGTTTAAGTAAATGCTCATATACAAACAATTCAAGATTTTTTTGGAAGCTGTTGATAGAATTCACATGACAGAAAATAGATGCATCTTAATGCATGTAATGTCTGAATCATATTAGCCAAAGTTTTTGATTTAAATGAATGTTAGAACATAATTTTCTCTCCTCTTGATTTCTAACATTAAGATTATTTGAATGCTATTAGAATTCAAGTGTTATATATTACATAGATCTATATAATAGTATGAACAGTTTTAAAAAAAAAAAAAAAAAATGTTTATTTTAGTTTATATGATGCTGTTTTACCAAATGTGTAGTTTTGTCTTGATAGATAATTGAATTGAAAACTGTTAACCTCAGTTAAATATAACTAGTATTAAATTGATAAGGTGGTAGCTGAGGTACTGCTGCTTAGGGTAGGGGTTAACTTGAGTAGTAAATACTGCTCTAAGTTGGAGTTTTCAACTCCAGGCGGGATGCAAGGTTTAATCCTTACATTATTTTCACTTGTTCATTGTTATATGTATATAGTTTTGACATCCACAATATATTTTGTACACTCATTGTCACTACAAACAAAATTGAATCCTATACAAAATCCCATAAGAGATTTAATAAATACAGCTATATTTAAAGGTACACCTAAAAGAGGAGATGTAACATTATTTATCTTGTTATTTCGATCATAAGATTCTTGAGTTTTAAAAATGCCAAATGACATCTTTAAAAGGAATTTCTTTAAACATTAATGGATTGAATAATCTGTGTAAAAGGGCAAGCCTAATAAGATACATTAATCTACTCAAGGCCAATCTAGTCTTCCTGCAAGAAACCCATCTCTTGAAAAAAGATATTGATAAACTAGCCACTAATAAGTATGCAGTATTGGTTAGTTCAGAGCACACTCAGAAAAAAAGAGGAGTGGCTATTTTATGGAATAAAAGTATGCCCATTCCTAAAACCATTAAGTCTTATCATGATGACAAAGGAATGTTTTGTATGGTTACAATACAAATTAATGGGAAGACTTACACTTTAATTAATGTATACTGGATACCTGGAATTGGTATTAATACAGTGAAACATCATATTGATAAGATCATATCATTCTCTATAGGGGATATTATTTTAGCTGGTGATTTTAATTGTATACTACATGAAAGTGATACTACCACTATAAAGAAAAGAAGAATTACATCTAATGCAAAACATTTAAATGATTTTGCTAATTCTTATCATTTGAATGATATTAATAATCAGATAGAGTCAAAATCATTACCATACACCTTTTTTTCTAACAGATACAAAACTTATTCAAAAATAGATAGGGTCTTTATTTCTAACCAGATGGTAACAGATTTAATTAATTCCAAAATCATTTCATGTCCTATATCTGATCATAACTCAATTGTTTTTGAATTCATGATAAAAATACTCATAATGTTCAGATCAAAAGGATACCAGCATACTTAACTCAGCTAAAAGACTATAAAGAATATATACTTTCAGAAGTACAACATTTTCTAGACATAAATAATACTCCTGAAGTCTCCATTGTCTATGTTTGGGATGCCTTAAAATCATATCTATATGGGCAAAGTATCAGATGGTATAATAACAAAAGGAAATCTTGGGATAAGGAATTGTTAGATATTCAAAGTAAACTAGACTCTTATAAACATAATAATAAAGAAAATATTATGGACAAGAAAGTTATTGAAGAAATAAACAAACTAAATGAGAAATACAAAGAAATTTTAACTCATAAAGTTAAAATAACTTTAGAGAAATACAAGTTTTGTCTTATTCAATAAGCCCCAAATACTTACATAGACTTAAAAATAAAACAAAAGATTGAATAAACAAAACCATATCAAAGAAATCTTTTCTCTAAGGAAAAAGAAGAATGTTTCTAGTATACCAGAAATACTGGATGAATTTAGAAATCACTTTCACAAGATTAACCATAACAACATTAACATGGAACCTAAAGATAAAATAAAGGAGTTTATAACCACAAACATGAATAAAAAGCTTAATAAACAACAGATTAAACTATTGGACAAGAGTATTTCATATACAGAAGTTATTACACAAATAAATAAGCTTAAATCAAACAAAGCACCGGGTAATGATGGTATTATACCAGAGATATATAAAATCCTTTCTAAAACTACATATTCATTAATACATAAGATTTTTATTCTGGCCCAAACTGAGTTAATAACCCCCCCATCTTGGCAATATACATTTATTTCACCAATTTTAAAACCTAATAAAGATCCAACTAGATGTTCTTCATATCGACCCATCTCATTACTTAATGTTGATTATAAAATGTTTATGAGTATTTTTGCTGATAGATTGAAGACAATTATCCCCGGCATTATAGACATAGATCAGACGGGCTTCATTGTAAATAGAAATACTTTTGATAATATAAGAAGAACTTTAACATTAATTGATTTTGCAAATAGGAAAAAGAAAGATTTAACACTTATTAGTCTTGATATAGGTTCAGCATTTGATTCAGTAAGTTGGGACTATCTGTTTACCTTACTGAAGTGCACAAATTTCTCTAGTGCATTTGTAAATTTAATTGAGCATTTATACAAAGGAACGCTGGCTTATATTAAGGTAGGAACATATGTTTCACAAAAAATACCCATTCTTAAAGGTACAAAGCAAGGATGTCCACTTTATCCACTATTATTCACTTTAGTAATGGAGCCTTGGGCTAATTTGATTAGAAACAGTACTGACATAGAGGGTTTTGAAATAGAAGAAAATACAACATCAAAAATTCAACTTTTTGCAGATGATGTTCTAATTACATCAGCAGGATCTAATTCTTCTATGCGGTCTTTATTTGATAAAATGATGAATTTTAAAAGTATTTCTGGTTTAATATTCAATGAAGAAAAAACTAAAATACTACCTATATATACACGAAAAATACTCTCATTAGTGATTTTACTAAATATGTACCCAACTCAGGTCAGATAACTTATTTAGGTATAATACTATCTAAAGATATTAAATCTATTATATATAATAACTATAATACCTGTTTTCTTAATATACAAAATCTTTTAATACCTGGAATAATATGTTTTTACTATGGAGGAGAGACTTACAATTATTAAAATGATAATATTCCCCAAGATTTTATACTTAATACAATCAATAATACTTTCACCTACAAAAATAACTATCAAGAAACTGAATACACTAATGTTAAATTTCTTATGGGCACCTAATAGACCTAGGATTGCATTAAAGAAACATACTAATAGCTGGTCTCAAGGGGGTATTTCTTTCCAGACTTTAATTTATATATCATCTCTTCTATTATAAAAGTTATTACTTTATTAATAGATCGGTCATATGTCGCAAAATGGAAAGATTATTGGGAGCTAATTAGTATGCACTTCATGAAAATCTCCTTAACACATAAAATATGATTATAAATAACTCCATGTTGTGGTTGCTAAAGGAATTTTGTACTTCACCTATTACACCTAAACATATGGTCTGTTACCCATTAAATATTATTATTAGTTATCGTAACTTTATATTCATGCACCCTAAGTATAGGGAATGGAATTTTATTGTATTCCTATAATTTATACTCAGGGTATGCTTATGTCATCTACTTCTGAAGGAGCTCATTTAGCTATAGATAATAATCTAAAGTACTGGTATCAGCTGATATCTGATAATAAAGTTAAAAATCTAGATTTCTTAAAACAAGAATTTGATCTAAGAGAAACTTGCTGGTTAGAGGTTCAGATCTTTAGACAACATCTCATTGATAGAATAGATCTAATGTCTATAACAGTTAAAGAATCTATTCCAAAACTGATTGATTACTTGATAATAAATTTACAGCATAAAGTTTCTGATAAAGGTAAACTTTCATATATACATAAAATTATCAGACAAGAAACTTTTACAATGTAGATTCATACTGGAATTATTTCACCTCTATTAATGGGGACCCACCAACTCAACAAGATAAACAATATATATTGGAATCTGCTTATAGAACTACATCTTCCATTGTCTGGAGACTTTATACATGGAAATTTTTACATAGATCTTTTATACACCTTTGATGATGAATAAAATTAATAATAAAGATAATCTATGTAAGAGATGTAATGTAGAAATTAATGCTGACTGGGCTCATATGTTTTATGACTGTATGAAGTTGAAAGAATACTGGAAGTCAATTAATGAATTTTTGCAGGCTCTTTTACAGATAATTTCATTATTTCTAAGTCTCTTATATTATTCAACACACCTATACCTCAATGTGTTAAAAGATTAAGCTTCCCTTGTTATGGTCTATCCTAGCAGTGGCTAGGAAAATAATAACTAGAAATTGGATTTCAGATACACCTCCTTCGTTCAATGAATTTAAAAATGTTATGAATATAATGTGTCATATGGAAATAAGCACAATTAGAATGAGAACAACTAGAAAAACATCACATTTTATTGTATGGGATAATTTACAAAATTTGTTAAAAAATTCTAATTTCAATAGCCCAGTATTTTAGTTTAATTAATTGATCTGATTGTAGTGGATGTCTTTGTAAATACTTTAGTTGTTTTGTTGAATATTATAATAATACCTATTTTTAATTATTTGTATAAAATTGTTATGATATTTCTCTTATATGTTAAAACAATAAACTTGTTTTAAAAAAGAAATGTGTATAGGGACCACAATGCAAAATATGTATGTATGAAACATATAACTCTGGGTAAGGAAGCTAACTCAATTCCCAATATAATGCCTCCAATACTACCCAGTTAGAACAGTTTGTACATATATACTAAATCCACAAATTGCTAAGCTAAACAGAGAACTTTTGCTCGATATAAAAACACAATCATAAATCTAGATATACTAGACTGTTATACTCAAAAATTTACTATAACAGCCTAACAAATGTAGACATGAGAATACATAATATCTCAAGTATACACAAGCACAGTGCCTGAAAAAATAATACAAATATATTAGACTGTTGTGCTAGAAACTTCAAAGTTACAGCCTAACAAATGTAAATATTAGAATACATAATATCTCAAGTACAAACAAGCACAGTACCTGAAAAAATAATAGAAATGTATGTACAAGATGTTGAATCATAAATCTAGTCCCAAAACGTGAAAACGCCGAACCAGGCAGCCTCCCTGAAAGTCCAAATCAGATGCAGTAACTCGAAATAGCAAAATCCATATTTTGGAGCCAAAATGCCAAAACGTTCATTCCCGATGTATGTGAAGCGCACAATAAATAGAACGACATAACATTGCAAAACCAAAAGGTAATAAGCAGCAATGTATATCGTATGTCTATCACAGTTAGTACAAAATGCGCTAATCTTCAACGATGCAGACAACAACGTCCATACATCCAACACACAGCTATGTGACAAAATCCGGAAGTAAAGCTGTGTGTGTGGAAAGGAAGTTCGACTAGGCAACACAACCCAATGTTAGTGGAACACTAAATAAGTTGCCTCTCCTCATAGAAATAACAAGCGATAAACGCAAATGCCTCTAGTAGCTGGTAAAACACTTGTATTATAACTGAATGTCAATTGTAGAACTCGGCATGGAGAAAAAATCTTCCAAGCACTAACAACCTTGATGAAATAACGCATATGCCAAAAAATAAGCAACGGATAGATAATGAAACCCCCAAACAGTAAGCACCTGCGACCTCACTGTAATGGTTCAAAGATATATAAAATAAACCGGCATAAACCACCATTGGTCCACAGCAACTGAGTATGAAAACACCAGTCCAAGAAAAAGCTGCACGTGAGACCCTTGCACGGCTGAATAAGAAACATCCAAATGAACCAAAAACGCCAGCCTTTGTGTTTGCCGAAACCGGTTTGGATACTTGTTTGGCAGGGGTTTTTTTACCCTATGTGATTAATAAATCATTTAAACTTGGCTGTTTCCACCACTTGCTGGCGTTTTTGGTTCATTTGAATATTGAAAAGTAGTTTTGTTTGGAAAATTCTGTTCTGTGAGCTTGCATCTATACAGGGCAGTGGCAGCCACCACCGAGCAATCAGCAGTAGTATACAAACATGGCAACTTTATACAAACAAAGAAATGAACTAAACAGAAAATAGCCCCGGGCAAATCAGAAAATTACACTTATGGCCCTCTGATGTGATTCCGAAGCTCAGAATGAAATCAGATTACTCTTTACTGCCACCAGAGCACAGTCTAAACTCTTGTTGATGTAAAACCACCACCAGCAGTGGAAAGTGCAAAAAGAAATAGTACTGGCCAACTAAACTAAGCACAGGGAGCGCTGACAAAATTTCTGCATAGTCTGCTCTTTAAACTGTAGTAGAATTTCAGTAGTAGAAGAATTGTCTCTGCTCCAATTTGTGCTTCAGTGCTTTTATAGTTTGCTTATCATTTGTCAACTTGAATTCTGTGTCTGCTTCATCCTCCACTAACATATTAAGCATTAAGCTAAAGTTCCTGAAAGAGCTCCGATATTGGCTTTATTTGATTGCTAGCCTCTGTAGCTAGCCTGCTTGTTCCTTGAAAATTTCCTAACGCTCCCACCCTTCTGGTGTTCTTCTTTTGTAAGGTTGTGTCTCTGCCCTCCATCCTTTATGATTATCTGATTTCCAAAGTCTCTCCCTCCCCTCTTTCATAGCTATTTATGAAATTGTCCCACCCATTGTTTTCCATAGACTTTGATACTGAGAGCCCACCCAGCAAATTAGTATTGTTCTTGAGTAAACCTCCTTTACTACATACTGTCTCCTGCTCATTCCAGAAGTGTTTTTCTTGTATCCAGTGCCATACAGGCAAAGTATATTTTCTTGATAAATCACACGAGTTATTTTTAGTAATCACTTTTGTTTTCTGCTTTTATGTGTGCATTTCCTTGAATTTTTTTTAAAAAAAAAAATTGTTCTTCTTTAACTGTTACTGTCTTCTAATTGCCTTTAGTTGTTTAAGTGGTTTGTGTTAACATTGCATTTGCTGGCATCTTCTACTGTGTTTTTATATCAGGAGGACAGGGTTTATTAGTATTATTCATTTATTTATTGATATTTGATTACAGGGAAAGTCCGAGTGGGTAGGAGCTCATTTTCAGCAGAGGCCAGGGAGAAAAGCTCCAAAGTAATACAAAACATTTTAAGAATAATAATTTTACAGTCTTTAAAAATAATGCAGAAAAAAAACAAATACAGTTTAAATAAATATACCAATTATACCATTACCTTGTGGCAAGAGGTGTTTGCCTAATCTATCTGAGTTGAGAAATACACAAAAGGTCTCATAGAGTAGTCATTTTATTGGCCAAGAGGGCTCATTATTTAGTTTTGTGTTTTTTCTGTGCTGCTGCAGATTTTGCAAGTTTGTGTGGGTTTGCAGTGCTCTGTACAGAAGCAAACGCCTAGAAAGCAAATTTTCTGTGTAGAATGGTCCATAAAACTGTAACCTGTAAAGCAGGAATATAGTGCCAATACCTTGTGCGCTGACATGCTTAGAGCAGCTAGTTGGATGTTGAGTGGCAATATCTATATATTTAGTAAAACTTAGTATTGTGTAAACATTAAAATTAGTAGAATTTAGTACTGCTTAGTATAATCTGACCAATTAAAGCACCCTTATTAGTATGCACAAACAAAGCACCCTTAATAGCCTTCCAGCCTCAATACACCATGGTAACCATTTAAAATGTTAGACCTACTAGAGTAAGTTCCAAAATATGGAGAGTGAGCAACCAAAAGAATGGACTTAAATGCACCAAGTATGTGTTGCCATTTCTCAGAATATTCCCCTTTCTCCGAGATATGGCTATCTTTAATTTAGTATATATAAGTTCAGAGTGTGTGGTGCACTTGCCCCCAATATGGAGGGTGCAGGGGGAACTTGCCCCCCCCCCCCAAAAAAAAGAAATTTAAAGCACAAGAGTGATTTTCAAGATTTGCTCTTCTCCTGTGCTTTTGTTCTTTTTGGGCTTCTCAGCATTTCTAGTGCCAGCATTTCAGTAGGGAGCCATACACTACCCCCTGAGTGAAATCAAATGACTGGACAGTATGGATATGCAATTTCCTAATATCTCTCTGTAGCCATGTTGGTGCATATGGGCATCTTGGGACAGTGCAGCAATGTTTTCATGTTTTTTTACAACCACTTAATTCTTAAAGAATCAGACACAGTATGCGAGAGGTGACTTACACGATGATACTGGAGGCTAAACTCTCACTTACAAGTCCACATCAGGTGGTTGAAACCACACACACAGTACCCACCTCACATAGCGCACAACACACACATTGATTAACATATGCTGAGGCATGTAAAAGCAATCTTCCTAAACAATAACAATCACCCGCTATCAAAGCTATGCCTCAGAAAGCCCAAAGGCACTCAAAAAAAAAAAAAAACAACAGACTGTGTGTGTCAGGCTGGTATGAGCCTAGCACTGAACTGCATATTACCATTACTGAGGATGATGCCACAATATGAGCAAAAAATTATTGATTTCAACAACTGGCTGCCTTTCTGGTGTCATTCTAAGGAGATCCAGTATTTGTCAGTTTGGGAGGATTTGGTTGACAGATGACAATGCTTTGCCAAGCATGGTCAGCACCTTTCCTTACACACTTTTAGACCACTAGCTCCACTGACAAGAGTTAAAGGTGGAGCTGTCTCAGTATATATCAATAACATGCATACCTCTAAGTTGGCCAAACAAGATGATGTGCAGATCACCATAGACAAAAATCCTTACCACATCCTAGCCTAGTTGTTGGTCACCCTGTATGTCCAAAAAAGCTCACAGTGCAATCTTGGACCTACTGGAGACCGTTAGCATCCAGTGTAACACTCTACTTATGGGAGACTTTAATTGCAGCTATACAGATTGAGAATCCTACATGGCCACAAATTTACAGATACAGAGATTCCCAGACTTCGAATACAAACACCATTGACCAAATAGTGAATACGCCCACTAGATTCTCCAACAAACTGGACCTCATGCTCACAAATATGGGAGAATGCTACACCTTCCCAATGTTTCATCCTTCCTTGTAAGGTCCGACCATAAAGCTGTCTCCTTCAAAATCAGAATCAACTCTGTAATGCCATTAAAACCAGTACTAGTTAGAAAATATTCCAAGGCAAATTATCTGCTATTAAGTGATAGTTTGTCAAAATTCAGTGCCCCCCCCAAACCCCAAGAACACACTAGCCTATGCTGAATTGCTCTCAGAAACTGTACAAGCATGTCATTGGGTGCATAGAAGCTGCTGTACCTACCTAGCCCCAGAAACAAATTGCCCTGGTAGCATCCCAAATTAAACAGGATATACAACAAAAGAACAAAATATGGCAAAAATCGGGAAGGGTAATTCCCTTCATACCTCCCGACCATACCAAATTATTTGTATTTTACTGAGTTTTAGGGTCCAAATGAAGGGGTGCCATGATTCCCAAGTGGCACCCCTTCATTTCTGATTTTTTTTCTGTTTTTTTTTTTTTTTAATTTTTCAATTTTCGCGCTGTTTGAGCTGATGTCATCATGTGCGCGATAACGTCAGCTCCATCAGGGCTACCAGCCAGTCGGAATTGAGCTCAAGGAGCGCATGTCGTGCACATTTCAGGCTGGCCTGGGCTGCTCAAATGTGAGCGGGAATGGACGGCACTCTTCTAATGGGGATTATCGGCGAACGACAGCGGCAAATCAGTCTGGGCAGCACTCTTATTTATATACCAAACGGCAGCAGTTATGGATTATTTTATGTTAGGAACGGCAGCAGGAACAAGGAATCGGTTCGAACAGGAAGAACAGCAACTTGCAAGTAAGGAATAAGCATGTCAGTGGGTGCATAGAAGCTGCTGTACCTACCTACCTAGCCCCAGAAACAAATTGCCCTGGTAGCATCCCAAATTAAACAGGATATACAACAAAAGGAAAAAAATATGGCAACAATCGGGAAGGGTAATTCCCATCATACCTCCCAACTATACCAAATTACTCCGTTTTTTGTGTGTGTGTGTGTGTGTGTGTGTGTGTGTGTGTGTGTGTGTGTGTGTGTGTGTGTCTGTGTGTTGAACATGATTTGAAATGGTAATAGAATGTAATACAAAAAGAACAAATTGCTCATCCAGATAGTGACAGATGCACCATACTGGAACAGTTTAATGAGACTAAGCTAGTGACATTACAAATTGATGCAAACAAGAATGAAATTTATGCATTGATTTTGCACAAAAATAAATCAGTTGTATAGGGCTTCAGAATCCTTACTGCAGTGCTTATCAGAAAAGTTACAACCAGATACAAAAATGTTTTGCATTATAACAGATGTAAAACATTCTACAGTACTTCTGATGGAGAAAATAAGTCAGATAGAAAATGAACATAAAACCATTGCAGACTATATTAGCAGAGTTTTTGCATAAAGCCCTGCCAAGACTACAGAGAATGTCATTGTGATTATAGATATGACTTTCTTGTGAAATATAACCTAAAAAATAGCTGTTTTGCCAGATTTTTATTTTATTTTTATTTTTTTTACTTACTGGAACAACAAAAATTGCTTGTAGATGAAATGGAAGTTGCATGGATAATTCCATTAATTACCTATGACTAACAAGAAAATTAAAGTTTTAGCAATGTACAGAGAATAACCCTGAAATGAAAATGTTTTGTGATGTTTTTGAAAAGATCTGTCCGTAACAGAAAATGGCTACAAGGAAACCTATACAGACATTCATTTCATTAACAGAAGTAATTAACTATGTACGTTTGATGTTTAAGATTAATACATTGATAGTACATAACCAGTTGAAGAAAGAAGTATTCCTGGGAATGCATGATTCAAATTTGGTAATTGCAAAGATTAATGAAGGTGTGTGCTGTATTACTTTGGACAGATATCTAAACAGATTTTGTGCCGTGTGCAATGCTCATCACAATAACACTCCAAAACGAAAGGAAGTGTCTTGTTCATTTACAAGGAAATCATACAATTTCTTGACTGTTTGAACAATTTATTTCAGATTCAAGTATGTATTTATCTGATCTGTGGCTAACTATTTTTCAGAGTTTCAAGAAGTCATGATTTTTCAGATAATATAAGTAAAGCTGTGTTCATTACTCTAAAATAATCATTTTAAAGCATGGAATTCAAGGCACTTTGAATTTCGATTCCAGTCCATACTATGCAAGGTCTATAATTCCAGTGATTTTGGAACAATTATTGTTTTACCATGACAACTCTAGTTCTAAGCAGGCAAGTCCAAAATAAAAGAGGCCTATAGAAAACTGTTTATGATGAACATGCAACACATCTGTCACCTTTAACAAAAGAGTAGTGGCAGAGACGTCTTAGACTTAGAAAATACCCAAAACATAATCAAAGCTCTAACAGCCAATGAAAAAATTATTTCAAATTCCTATAAATTAATAAATGAGTTAAAACACAAATCCGCTACTCTACTCAACATACGGGAATAACGTAAATAACATATCACAATAATTCAAAACAAGAAGCCATAAGCAATACCTTAAAACTTACACCTTTCATAAACCTCATATACACACAACTGATGATCAACAACAATGCATATTATACCCCAGATGTTCTCAAAAAATTTGGCTACAAAAAAAGCTCACTATGCCCCTTCTGCTTTAGGGAAAAATCTCCAAGCTCTAGTGTTCTCTAAGAATGTAACTAGAGAAAGCTGGTTATGCAAAAAACACTGTATTGGGGAACAATGATTCTGCATATAATCCCTAGTTCAATCAATGGAATGCGTAAGCATATCTTAGTTACATTATGCACATTACTTAAATTATATATTTCCAAAGCTATGCCTCAGAAAGCCCAAAGGCACTCAAAAAAAAAAAAAACAACAGACTGTGTGTGTCAGGCTGGTATGAGCCTAGCACTGAACTGCATATTACCATTACTGAGGATGATGCCACAATATGAGCAAAAAATTATTGATTTCAACAACTGGCTGCCTTTCTGGTGTCATTCTAAGGAGATCCAGTATTTGTCAGTTTGGGAGGATTTGGTTGACAGATGACAATGCTTTGCCAAGCATGGTCAGCACCTTTCCTTACACACTTTTAGACCACTAGCTCCACTGACAAGAGTTAAAGGTGGAGCTGTCTCAGTATATATCAATAACATGCATACCTCTAAGTTGGCCAAACAAGATGATGTGCAGATCACCATAGACAAAAATCCCTTACCACATCCTAGCCTAGTTGTTGGTCACCCTGTATGTCCAAAAAAGCTCACAGTGCAATCTTGGACCTACTGGAGACCGTTAGCATCCAGTGTAACACTCTACTTATGGGAGACTTTAATTGCAGCTATACAGATTGAGAATCCTACATGGCCACAAATTTACAGATACAGAGATTCCCAGACTTCGTAAATACAAACACCATTGACCAAATAGTGAATACGCCCACTAGATTCTCCAACAAACTGGACCTCATGCTCACAAATATGGGAGAATGCTACACCTTCCCAATGTTTCATCCTTCCTTGTAAGGTCCGACCATAAAGCTGTCTCCTTCAAAATCAGAATCAACTCTGTAATGCCATTAAAACCAGTACTAGTTAGAAAATATTCCAAGGCAAATTATCTGCTATTAAGTGATAGTTTGTCAAAATTCAGTGCCCCCCCCAAACCCCAAGAACACACTAGCCTATGCTGAATTGCTCTCAGAAACTGTACAAGCATGTCATTGGGTGCATAGAAGCTGCTGTACCTACCTAGCCCCAGAAACAAATTGCCCTGGTAGCATCCCAAATTAAACAGGATATACAACAAAAGAACAAAATATGGCAAAAATCGGGAAGGGTAATTCCCTTCATACCTCCCGACCATACCAAATTATTTGTATTTTACTGAGTTTTAGGGTCCAAATGAAGGGGTGCCATGATTCCCAAGTGGCACCCCTTCATTTCTGATTTTTTTTCTGTTTTTTTTTAATTTTTCAATTTTCGCGCTGTTTGAGCTGATGTCATCATGTGCGCGATAACGTCAGCTCCATCAGGGCTACCAGCCAGTCGGAATTGAGCTCAAGGAGCGCATGTCGTGCACATTTCAGGCTGGCCTGGGCTGCTCAAATGTGAGCGGAATGGACGGCACTCTTCTAATGGGGATTATCGTGACGACAGCGGCAAATCAGTCTGGGCAGCACTCTTATTTATATACCGAACGGCAGCAGTTATGGATTATTTTATGTTAGGAACGGCAGCAGGAACAAGGAATCGGTTCGAACAGGAAGAACAGCAACTTGCAAGTAAGGAATAAGCATGTCAGTGGGTGCATAGAAGCTGCTGTACCTACCTACCTAGCCCCAGAAACAAATTGCCCTGGTAGCATCCCAAATTAAACAGGATATACAACAAAAGGAAAAAAATATGGCAACAATCGGGAAGGGTAATTCCCATCATACCTCCCAACTATACCAAATTACTCCGTTTTTTGTGTGTGTGTGTGTGTGTGTGTGTGTGTGTGTGTGTGTCTGTGTGTTGAACATGATTTGAAATGGTAATAGAATGTAATACAAAAAGAACAAATTGCTCATCCAGATAGTGACAGATGCACCATACTGGAACAGTTTAATGAGACTAAGCTAGTGACATTACAAATTGATGCAAACAAGAATGAAATTTATGCATTGATTTTGCACAAAAATAAATCAGTTGTATAGGGCTTCAGAATCCTTACTGCAGTGCTTATCAGAAAAGTTACAACCAGATACAAAAATGTTTTGCATTATAACAGATGTAAAACATTCTACAGTACTTCTGATGGAGAAAATAAGTCAGATAGAAAATGAACATAAAACCATTGCAGACTATATTAGCAGAGTTTTTGCATAAAGCCCTGCCAAGACTACAGAGAATGTCATTGTGATTATAGATATGACTTTCTTGTGAAATATAACCTAAAAAATAGCTGTTTTGCCAGATTTTTATTTTATTTTTATTTTTTACTTACTGGAACAACAAAATTGCTTGTAGATGAAATGGAAGTTGCATGGATAATTCCATTAATTACCTATGACTAACAAGAAAATTAAAGTTTTAGCAATGTACAGAGAATAACCCTGAAATGAAAATGTTTTGTGATGTTTTTGAAAAGATCTGTCCGTAACAGAAAATGGCTACAAGGAAACCTATACAGACATTCATTTCATTAACAGAAGTAATTAACTATGTACGTTTGATGTTTAAGATTAATACATTGATAGTACATAACCAGTTGAAGAAAGAAGTATTCCTGGGAATGCATGATTCAAATTTGGTAATTGCAAAGATTAATGAAGGTGTGTGCTGTATTACTTTGGACAGATATCTAAACAGATTTTGTGCCGTGTGCAATGCTCATCACAATAACACTCCAAAACGAAAGGAAGTGTCTTGTTCATTTACAAGGAAATCATACAATTTCTTGACTGTTTGAACAATTTATTTCAGATTCAAGTATGTATTTATCTGATCTGTGGCTAACTATTTTTCAGAGTTTCAAGAAGTCATGATTTTTTTCAGATAATATAAGTAAAGCTGTGTTCATTACTCTAAAATAATCATTTTAAAGCATGGAATTCAAGGCACTTTGAATTTCGATTCCAGTCCATACTATGCAAGGTCTATAATTCCAGTGATTTTGGAACAATTATTGTTTTACCATGACAACTCTAGTTCTAAGCAGGCAAGTCCAAAATAAAAGAGGCCTATAGAAAAACTGTTTATGATGACCATGCAACACATCTGTCACCTTTAACAAAAGAGTAGTGGCAGAGACGTCTTAGACTTAGAAAATACCCAAAACATAATCAAAGCTCTAACAGCCAATGAAAAAATTATTTCAAATTCCTATAAATTAATAAATGATTTAAAACACAAATCCGCGCTACTCTACTCAACATACGGGGAATAACGTAAATAACATATCACAATAATTCAAAAACAAGAAGCCATAAACAATACCTTAAAACTGACACCTTTCAAAAACCTGATATACACACAACTGATGATTAACAACAATGCATATTATACCCCAGCTGTTCTCAAAAAATTTGGCTACAAAAAAAGCTCACTATGCCCCTTCTGCTTTAGGGAAAAATCTCCAAGCTCTAGTGTTCTCTAAGAATGTAACTAGAGAAAGCTGGTTATGCAAAAAACACTGTATTGGGGAACAATGATTCTGCATATAATCCCTAGTTCAATCAATGGAATGCGTAAGCATATCTTAGTTACATTATGCACATTACTTAAATTATATATTTCCAAAAAATGGGTTAATAATAAAAACATCTCATGGAACAACTTTAAAGACATGGCAGTTAAATATATCTCCTCATACAAACTAGCCACTAAAAGTATTAAAAAAAAGAATTTACTTTCAAACATACTGGAATTCTCTCGTAGAGACAATTTTAAGTGTACAGAACACACAAAGTTAAATGTCAAGCAGGTGGCTGTTTTATAAATAAAAATTTCTCAAATAGTTGGTTCACTGACATATAAAACACACTTCTAAGATGCATATTGTAAATATGTAGTTAGCTTTTGTTAGCTTATTAGTTTTCTTTATCTTTTTGTATTATATTTCTTTTCATTTTTTTTTTCTTACATTCTGAGAAAGTAAAAGTACCCTGCATATATAAACCCAACACTCAATATCTTAACATCTTAAGTATTCAGACTCAAACCCTGTACCTTTAGTACAGGGTAAAAAGAGCCTAAAGTCCCTAGCCACCATTACTTGTGAGCTTTGTCCAGATTTTTGTGCTAAGAGGTTGAGAGCTATGGTGAGAATTGAGAACTGAATTCACTAAATGATAGCCATTAAGTTTCAATCTTCCTATTTTTCAGGAAACTGCTGATTTGGCATAGTGGTATGTTGCTCTGACTGTAGTGCATAGGGTCCTGGGTTCAAGACTTGCCAGTGAAATGCATGGTGGTAACACACATTTCATTCTAGCAACTTTCTAAAATTATATAAGCAATGTTTAAAATGTGTCCCTGGTTTTTGACCTTTTGCCCCCCCCCCAAAAAAAAAAACTGAAATTGAAAATAAGTGAGAGAAGCTGTGCAAGAAGGCTATGGCTTACACTACTGTCATTCTATTTATAGTGTGGGTGTGGAAGTAGACTTTTATGATGGAAATGTTCTGAATTGGGCAGTTTTGTCTTTATTGGTTCATTCATTTTGTTTCATTGCCTACTCTACAGCCTATTGGAAAAATCTTCAAACAATACATTTAAAACATGCTCTAACACCAACCTAGTACCAGCCTATGAACCTATAACAAGTGTACTGTATTATACAAGGAATATAAATTAATAAAGCCAGGAAGGTGTATCAAAGAAAAGAGCATGTATGTTTCTTGTTTTGTGTGCAAGGGGCCAATGATTTGAAAACAGCCCAAAGGCAATCTTTATCCACCACTGGCCAGATGCATTTTCTTTGGATGTGGTGTGGGTTTCACTGCTGTTTCAATGAATGTGAGTTTCAAGGGCAGAGAAGTTTTAATGTCAAGTCTGTTTTCATTCTGAGACAGTATTGCTTTGTTTAGCAGATTTCTGTTAGTGTTTGTGCATTGTTGTGCTGCAAAATGTAAAAATAAAATACAAATCATTGTAGAATTAAAGCAGTATGCACACATTAGTGCTTATGGTAAATGGGGTGAAATAGCCAGGTAATGGGACATTGGAATGGCTGCAGGGGGACTCCGGTGCCATATTTTGGTTGTCTGTTCTTCAGTTTGCATTTGAAAGTTAGTATCCCACAATTTCATTGGAGTGGGTGGGGTATGTAATTATGTATACAAATTAGATGTTAATCAGCATACAGATTTGTACCTATTTTTCATGGGCCTTGTCCAGATTTTTGATGATTCCAGGTTGAGAGGTATGATTCCCATAAAGATTAAAATAAATAAGTAAATAAAATAAAGATTAAAACTCTCTCATTAAAGTAAATAGGCAACTAAGAGGGCTAATTACATCTAGCAAAGCCAGCTTTGTGGTTAAGATATCCTCCCAGGTGAAAGATAACCATAGTGCCTTCTACAGCTATCCTTCCAGGTGAAAGATAACCATAGTGCCTTCTACAGCTATCCTCCTAGGTGAAAGATAACCATAGTGCCTTCTACAGCTATGTCATAAACTTCAAGGGCAGCAAACAGCAATGTGCTAAAGTAGTGGTTAATAGTGCCATATTCACAAAGCCTGGCGATATAGTGAACCTGTTAGTGGACAAATTCAATTCCAACTTTACCCCTGTCACCGCCAACCATCCCCCAGTAATACCCTTAAACATAACCTCTCCAACTATAACTAGAGAGCATGTACTGGCTGCACTCACTAAAGCAAGAATACGGATTCAGTGGGCCCTGATCATATCCCCGGATGCCTCCTGAATAGTCAAAATACCACTTATCAGGACTCCTGAAGTCTTTATGTAACTATAGTCTTAAAACAGGCTTTGTGTCATGTGAACAGAGGACTGCAATGGTCATCCTTTTCATAAGGGAGAACCTTCAACAGATACTGGAAACTACAGACCGATTAGTCTGACTAATTTTATTTGCAAAGCCATGGAAGTAATTATTGTGGAAATTATCAACATGGACATTGGAGACTTCCAGACACTGGATCCATTGTCATGGTTCTTTTGGCTTTGTCAAAGGAAGGTCATGCTTACTGAATCTGTTGGACTTCTTTGAAAAAGATCATTAAGGCAATGGTTGAGGGGGAAACTGGTGTGTAGTGCCTCCCCAGATTTGACATTTGATACAATACCCCACATGGGAATTGTCAACAAACTTACAGAACTATGTATAAACCCCTTTATAACATGCTGGATAGCTAGCTGTCCCACTGATAAGACCCAGGAGGTTAGAATCAGTGAGGCCACCTCCACAAAGAGGCTGGTCACCTGTGGAGTCCCTCAGGGCGGTGTATGCTAGGCCCACTCCTCTTTGGCATCTACTTCTCAGATGTCAAAGCCAACGTCAAAGGCCTCTGATTAACCAAGTTCACAGACGATTGCAAACTGAGATTAATCATTGAATGCCCCCAAGATGAGAGCACCCTTCAGGAAAGTTTAATACAGACAAACTCTTGGTGCAAAGCCATGGCTTAAAACTCATTATCAAGACATTCATTATAGTACCCTTTGGGAAGTCTACCACCCCTGGTAACTATGTCATCAGTAAAACACCCTTAAAAGTTGATTCACTAGTCAGGGATCTGAGAATTCATGTAGATAGTAACCTAGCCTTCAACCAACTTGTGTCCAGGGTAGTAAGATAAATCCTTCTATGTTGCTCAATGTATAGCCAAGAGCATGGCATCTAGATACAGAGAGGTCATCATACCACTGTACTTATCTTCATCAGGCCCATCATAGAGTATAATGCCCACTTCACTATGTACCTGACTAGATATGCAGCAACTGGAATGTCCACAAAGGTTCCTTGCAAAAAGAATTCAGGGAGTAAACACAATGCCCTATGCTGATTGTCTCAACACCCTCTCTCTTTATTTGGTATCATACAGACTTCTGAAAGGTGATCTTTGCCTGGCATATAAGGCATCCCTGGACACTGTTTTGATGAATCTTTTGCACATTTGCAAAACAAACAGCTTCAGAACTACTAGGTTAAAAGATCTAAATTTTGCTTGCAAAATACATAGAACATTGAGAGACAGATACGTTTCTCAGAGAATTTCCATTGTATGGAACAGACTCTTCATCCATGTGAAGCAGGGTTCCTTCTTATCCCTATTTAAGTGCAACTGGGACCCATGGATGGATAATCAGAAATTCACCCCTGATCAGGCTCGTATGCCTTTGATGGATGAGGCAGTCAGTAAATCACCCCGTATAAATCAAATATAAATCAAGTTTGTGGTTCACGTTTAGGTTACACAGCTAGGCATTTAAGGCCCCTAGTGGTCGTTAGACTAGTATATACCTGTGAACGTATGAATCAATGTATAGAAAGCAGTAAACAAATGCTGCTAATTATAAATGCACTTTAAGCTGATGTAAAGTAAAAGGACACAGTAAATAATGCAAAAATATAGCAGACACTGCTAAGTAAAAAGGCACTGTAAATAATGGCAAATGCATATATAATACTATTACAGCTACACATCATCAAAAGTGCAGTTTAAGCAAGTAAATGTGCTTATCTGCCAAGGATGGCCCAGGATTGCAGCAAAACTTTCAAAAATCTCAGGCATGGAAACCAAGTAACAGAAGCTCTCAGCAAATTAGTCAGGCACAGAAAATGACTAAACAGTTTTAACTATTCCTTCTGGCTGCTATTTATTTGATTATTCCTAGACAGTCAGCTGCCAGGGGGAGAGTGTGGAATGAAGGAGAGCTTTTGAAGAAGGCCTGTTGTTGCAGTAAGCAACTCATGTCACCAAAGGCTACTGCAGCAGTGTGGAATTCAAACATCTGTTGTTTTGTTAAGTTTTTACACAAATGTACATTTCTTTCTAACAAAGTGTTCCTTTTTAGTACTTTTATTTACTATGAAACGTTATGCAGGGGGTTGGTGTGTAATCAGATTTTTTTGTACTTCTTATTTGCCTGTATATCTGACAGCCATTGAGCACTGAGCAACCACTGTTGCCAATTCATTCTCAATGCCAGGAGGAGAGCAATCTGGATGACACTGTCACACAGCCAGCCATGTAGGGAGTTTGTTGGTATGGCCCTAGCCCTGCCTGGGGTGGCTGACATGAGCACCCACATTACTGAGAGGGCATCTTATTCTGTCCCCATGAGATGTATGCTCTCCTGTACATGTGCCACTTGAAAGTTGCTTTCAGTGGCTTGGGATCGCCAAGCTCACATTGCTTGAACCTGTGGCCACTGATTAAATTCAAGCTTCTACTTGCATGAGAGCATATTAGCCAAATGAGGCCATTTGTTCCCTCCCCCCATGACTATTGAGCTGGCATAAGTCACTCACTCCCCCCCTTACCCCCACTGGGCTTTTCTAGCACCTGAGCAACTAACTCTAGTCTTCTGGGATGTACTCGGGTATTGTTTTATTTATTTACATTTGTTTACTGGGATAGTCTGACTGGGTCAGCAGAATAACCCCTTTTTACAGAGTAGACTTGAGGAGAAAAGCAAAATACATCAATATTAAAACAGACAAAAACATAAAACTGAAACGAGTTAAGAAGTTGCAATAATTTTCCTAGCAGGAGAACATAATAATACAAAAGTAAACTTACGAGCAAACTGTAACAAGGTAGGAGTGAATCTTACAGATTTAAACTAAAATGTTTGGATAATTAGTCATAATTACATATACAGAGCAGATTCAATTTTAAAAATCATTCGCATTCATATACAGTTGCATACCAGTACAGAGCACATACATAGGGATAGTAGGAGAGAGTAGTTCGCTGAAAATCGGCAGCTTTGTTGGGGTAGAGAGTAAGTAAGAAGAGAAGAGCCTAGTTCCAGAGGGATTAGAAGAAGTTGATTTGGGAAAGAAAAAGAAGGAAAAGTATGGTGGGAAAGAACAAGACAGCAATATAGTAGAGCTGGAAAGGAGGGAAAAGGGGGAGAATAAAGTAGGCAAGAAGCATTTTCAGTGTGGAGCATCAGTAGGTGTTGAAAATAGGGAAAGGGAGAAATAGAATGGAGAAAGGCCTGCTGTCTGGTAATATGATAGTTTTATACACTTTTATGTGAGTGAGGAGAGAAGAGGCAGGAAGAGCTGTCTGATGAAAGGTGAAATCAATGTAAGGTTAGCCTGGTGTGGAACAGCAATAGGTAGTCGTCTACACAGCAGAGCCAGGCTTGTATTACCAGGTGTGTTAATTGCAACAAAATGATGCACTTCATTTTCCAAGCCATTTCTGAAGGCCTTTGTCCATTACTCACTGACTGTGAAGTAGACTGGATATAAAAAAAACAGTTACACCACAGCTTCTTAGTGGTAATGAGACGGGTTTTACTACAGGAGTTACAGTCACTGTTTATCCTTGTATGAGATTTGGTTAAGTAGCACAAATGTTGTGAAGATGTACCTGTTTATTTCACAGTCCTTGCTTTGTAATATGCATTTTTCACATGAGTTGGAAGATTTTAGTAGAAAGATTACATGGAGAAATATTAGGGATGGCTTCCTAGCATTACCGCTCTTGAGTCTTTTACCTTAATTTACATTTGTTCTCGCAATTTTTTTACATTGCTCTTACATCAGTGTACCAGATTTATTCACTCTTAGGTTCATAGGTAGTTACTAGGCTGTCTGCCCGAAGGCATTTATAAGCCTAGCCGGAATGTGTTGGCTTTCGTCGCCCCTTAGATTAGTTCCCTGTGCCTCTGTCCAGCAGAGCCATTGAAGTGATCCCCGGGATAAACTTTCTGTTTCCCATCCACTCGTCAAGGTCTCTCTTGAAGAGGGTTAGCGAGGAGCTCTGTCTAATGTAGATTGGAATCTTGTTCCAGAGCATGGGAAGTCTCTGGGACAGGAATCCATCCCTCCAGTATGTCTTATTTATTGTTGTGGTGAGGTTTAGATCCATGGAGCATGTGGCTTGAGGGGATATGGTTTTCTTTAGGTGGAGCATGTCCATCCATTCTGGGTTGGACATGGCCTTGTATGTCAGCAGAGATCACCTCTGAGTAGGCGGTATGCAATCGAGTACAGCTGGAGTTTCTTCAGTCGAGCTGCATAGGGCATCTGCTTGAAGCTAGTGATCCTCTTGGTGAGGTACTTCTGTGGTCTTTCCAGTTGTTGCAGGTGTCTTGTAAGGTACATCCCAAATGGGGATTGTACTCTATGGTGGGTCTGATGAGTGATGCGTAAAGGGCCCAATGACCTGTTTTGATCTGGATGCAAACCGTTTTGAGATTAGGTGGACCACATAGAAGGATTGTCTAACCATTTTGGCAATGTGATTATCAAAGGAGAGGTTACTATCTACTTGGTTCCCCAGATCCCTTATTACATCTTCCGTATTTAGGGGCTACCACCTATGTGATAGTTTGTGGGTACTTTGTTTTTTCCAAAGAGGATGACTATGCACTTTTTGGCATTTAGCTTGAGGCCATGGTTTTGACACCAAGTATCTGTCTCAGTGAGACCATTTTGGAGGATGTCTGTGTCAGCTGGAGAGTCACATATAGCCCCTAGTTTACAGTCGTCTGCGAACTTGGTCAGCCATAGTCCTCCTGTGCTTGCCTGTACCTCTGAGAAGTATATGCCGAACAGGAGGGGTCCTAGGACTGAGCCCTGGGCAACGCCACTTGTAAATGGTTTAGAGTCAGACCTAGCTCCCACAACTCTTACCATGTGGGTTCTGTCTGTGAGCCAGTTGGCAACCCATCTCGTGACGTAGGGGTTTATGTTCAGGCTGGTGAGCTTGTCTATAATACCTAAGTGGGGAATGGTATCAAAGGCCTTTGCAAGGTCTAGATAGGCTGTGTGGACTACCTTTCCCTCATCTATAGCCCACCAGGGTTAGGAGGCATGATATTCCCGTAACAAAGCCAAACTGGGTAGGGTCTAGTGTTTGGAGGTTCCCAGTGTTTCTGTTAATGAGATCCATAACGATGCGCTCCATAGCTTTGCAGACCAAGCTAGTCAGGCCTATAGGGCGATAGTTCCCGGGGTCCGTTGTGGCTCCACCTTTGTGGAGTGGAATAACCATTGCTGTGTGCCACTGTATGGCCATGTAGCTTGTGAAGAGGCTGAGTTTAAACAGTGTACTTAGGTGAGGGGTTAGTTCATCTTTGAGCTCGTGTAGGATGCAGCCTGGGACACCGTCCAGTCCCATTGATGCTGTGTTTTTGGCTTTGGAGAAGGCTGTTTTAACCTGTCTGTGATTTCAGGGGCACTATATTCTTCTGGTATAGTTATGGGCCCTTTTGGGGGTGAGAGGGGGGTGAAGTTTGCACTGAACCTGTCTGCCAGGATGTTGGCTATATCGGTCAGTTCAGTGTATTTTGTGCCATTTTGCACTAACTCCGAGCAGCTCTGAGAATTGCCACTTAGATTCTTGACATAGCTAAAGAATGCCTTGTGATTATCTTTGGAGTCCATGGCAATTTTTCTTTCGAAGCTAGCCTTGGATGATTTTATGAGGGAATGTAGTTTCTTGCTGATACTGATCAGGGATGTCTTCCGTTCTTGGGATTTTACTTTTTTCTGTACTAGTTTCCTTCTTCTATTGTATAGCTTGTTTATGGCAGGGGTCCACCAGACTGGTTTCCTATTCTTGGAGGAGTGAGTCTTGGTTTTGTTTGGGATAGCACGATCCATGCATTCTTGTAGGTGCCTGTAGAGTTCATTAGTAAAGGCTTTTGCAGCTTCGACAGCATTATCCTTTAGCATGGGGGCTTTGAAACTTCCCACCTTGGTCTTAAGTAACATGAAGTTTGCTTTTGAAAAGTTTTTCACAGTGGTTTCTTTGACCGGAGTGGTGGCAGAATGTGGATATCCAGAGTGATTAGTTTATGGTCAGATCTAATCAGCGAGGGGTTGACCCTCTGGCGTGGAACACCGGTCTTCCGTGTTGGTGATGACCAGGTCCAATATGTTGTCACCTCTTGTGGGGGTGTTGACCAGTTGATCCAGGACGTTTGAGTTTATAAATTCTAGGAAATGTTGGGCAAGGGAGTTTGTACTTGAGTAGTTCTCCCAGTTAATGTTTGGGTAATTGAAATCACCTAATATCAGGGTGTTTAGTAGGACCTTTATGTTTTCCAGTGTTTCCATGAATGCGGAGTGGGGGTCCTGGGACATGGCGGGTGATCTGTAGCAAGCTATAGTTTGAATAGCAGTTTTGCCCATTGTTAGTTGCACGTGGACAATCTCTGAAGCATCGTGCTGTGCCACTAACCTGGAGGTGTGGGTATCCTTGCTGAATATAGATACTTCCCCGCCTTTTGTATTTCGATCCGGGTTTTGTGGCCGAAATGTATGGTATGAGTTGTAGCCTTGTAGTGCTAAGGTGCTCTCTGGAGCCTTAAACCAGGTTTCTGTTACTGCACATAGATCGATTTTCTCCATACTGAGGAGTGCCTTGAGTGTGTGCATTTTGAGGTTTAGACTTCTGGCATTGAGTAGCATTACCCTCAGTTTTTTGTTACTTGTGCTATTTACGGTGGTGAGTTTGTATTTTGAACCTTGCCTAAAAAAGGCACTATGGGGGTGGCAAAAGTCTTGGCCAGTATTCGAAAGCCTAAGGGTGACAGGTGCAAGCCGTCTCTAGTGAAGCAGCGTGGCTTGTCGAGCATGTCATCCCAGGCTGACAAACACTGGATCCCCCTTTGAATGACACCAGAAGCTTAGCCAATTGTTGAAATTGATAATTTTTTTCTCTATACCATGGTATCATTCTTGGTGAGGGCAGGATGCTACTCAGGGTGAGGGTCATACCGACCTGGGCTACGTGATCAGAGAGCTCCTCCATGTCTCTTTTCATGTAGTCCAGGGAGGTACGGCTCAGGTCATTCACACCAACATGGGCAATGACAGAGTCATATTTGTACTTGTTCTGAAGTGACCTGAGTGCCTGTGTTATGTGGTGGATCCTGGCACCCAACCAGCTGCTAACAGTAACCTTCTCCTTGTTCAGCCTAGTGAGTGGGATGTCAGTGTGCCTGGCTATTGAGTCACCTATTGCTAGTGTGTTGGGTATGTTATTTTGCCTTAAGGGCTGTGATTGCGTGGCACACTGGTTTTGTGAAGTATGTGTTTCATGGTTTGTGTTGGGGTGGTGGAGGTTGCTTGGATGTCTGCTTTGGAGGTCTCTGTTGCTTTTGCAGATTTTTATTTAGAGCCTCCGAGTATGTTTTCATGTATTTATGTGCATCTTTTGCTGGTGCTGGGTTCATAGGTCTATGTGAGACTGGTGGTATGATGCAAGTAATTCCCTTCTCCTCTTGACTGCCTGGTCCAGTGTTGGGTTGAGAGAGCTTAGCCTCCGGTTTGGCTGTATAATTGCATCTCTAGCATGTATTAGTGTTTGGTGGAAGGAGGAGAGGGTTGTCTGTGTACATGAGACAATTGTAACATTGCTTCAAAATGCCCAGATTCACCAGTTGGACCGGAGAGTACCCCTGAAACTGCCCTTTGGACATGCTTGGATAGGTATAGTGAACTGTTTTACTGATTGGCTGGTAAGGCCGAATAGAGAGACTTATGTTTTTCTACAGTATAGCTGGGTCTAGTGCTAAGGTTTATTAGTGCTTGTTATGAGTTTTGAGCAAGTGCCAGGATGAGAAGTGAATGGTTTAGTTCCAAGGGAAAAATTGAAGAGTAGACTTTGTGGAGCCGGGAATACTTATACCCTAGCTAACTGGCACTGCCTGGCGCACAAAACCACGCAAATGAGGATTTTATATCAGGGAAATAAAAGAGAGAAATTAGCCCAAAATGGCCAGTAAACTACTAATTTGTTGGCTGAAACCACTCCTCCAGGGACAGATAGACTGCTCAAAGCTCCCTCTCTCACAGTGAACAGAGAAACTTCCTTCTATCCAAGTAAGGTATGGGCAAACACAGAAACTTGTAACACAGCCCTGAATTTAGTACTAACCTGAAAACTGGACTGTACTAGCTTAGAAAGGCGGGAAAACAAGTATTTTTTTTTTCAGAAAATAAAGCAGATACAATCAAAAAAAAACTTTAAATGCACAGAAATGGCTATCACACAAGTGTGTAGCCTACGACAGTTAAACAGGTAATTTAAACACAAATACAACTTTGGTAAAGTGCAGGCAGTAAAATAAGTACAATATGTAGCTGAAACAAGCTTTTTAAAATCACAGAAACTCTAGAAAGTCTGCATTTTAGGCGGAATTAGCTAAAGGCAGCAAGAAAACGCAGAAAAATGATACTTAAACACTCCAAAGTCTCTCTTTTGTCTCTCTGCTGCTGTAGAACTCTGCAGGGCATCAGGCGGGAGCTTGCTGAGTTGTGTATTATCGTAAAATCCTCACAAATATGGGTTTTATAGCAGGGAAATGAAAGAGATAGAAACTAGCCCAAAATGGCCAATAAACTACTAATGTCTGGGCTGAAACCACTCCTGCAGCGACAGATAGGCTGCTCAAAGCTCCCTCTCTCACAGTGAACAGAGAAACTTCCTTCTATCCAAGTAAGATATGGGCAAACACAGAAACCTGTAACATAGCCCTAAATTCAGCACTAACCTGAACACTGGACTATACTAGCTTAGAATGGCGGGAAAACAAGTATATATATACGTATATATATATATATATATATATATATATATATATATATATATATATATATATATATATATATATATATATATTTTTTTTTTTTACAGAAAATAAAGCAGATACAATCATAAAAAACACTTTAAATACATTACACTTGCATAAATATAAAACACTTGCATACATTACAAGATACTGTTAATATTACTTAATGATAAGACCGAACAGAAAGCACTACATGGGCTGGTTCCTGACTGAAGTGTCTATGGACTAGTGGTAGTTATCGTTATTTCAGTCTTTTCCTACCGTTAGTGTGATGATTAAAAAGCTCACGATAAACCTGGTGAAATATATTGTGTTAGACTGTGCAAAATAGTATGATAAATGGAGTCTTCCAACCACTGATTATCATTCTGTCATGAAAGGGCTACCATGGAAACCTTCTTTTCTTATTCTGTCAGCTACACTGTCACCACAGCTGTAGGTCCTGGGTCTAAATTTCTTCTGTCTGTAGCACAAATGAAAGTTAGTTTTCTATATTGTTTATAGCCTCTAATCTCCTTGACTCTTGAGTGACCATGATATTTATCAATAACGAAAAACGTTCAGCATATGTACTGGATTAAAAGTATCACTGCATATAATCTGAAATATTGGAGAAGTGTGGAGGACAGAACAGGGATTCTTGTCTTGGTTTTGTATTTATAGGTGATGCACAGTGTACATTAATAACATGCAGTCATCTCCTGATGTAGCCACTTTTTTAATCATAGTTATTTATACTGTTTTAGTGAGTGTATGCTAACACATCCTTACATATAGTACTTCTCTGATTTTCCATTCTGTGGAGCTGTCATGTGGCAGCCTGCAGCCTTTAATCATTTGAAAGCACTTGCCAGTGTTGTTTTAACTGTTCTTTCAAAATGTAGTGCATAGGCAGAAAATCTTGTTAGAAATGTTTACATTAGCACTAGCAGTCATTTTGCTGTAGCAGCAATCTCCTTATTAAACATGCTGTCATAGATTAATTTAGATAAATCTGTTATGCCCACACTTCAGATATTTCTTTGTACTGCTGATTCAGTTAGCAGCAATTGTGCCTTATTGATATCATGAAGCATTTAGTGTGTGGGTAACACTTTGGCATCATAGCTTCCCTTAAATGCCTTACTGCGACAGTGCTTTGTTTTAGTTTGTTAGTTCTGACCTTGATGAGGGTTTGTATTATTTGGGCATGCACTATATAGGTATTACACTACCGTTTTAGCTAGCTAGCGTATTGTCTTGCACAGACCCTAACCCACTCTCAACAGACTGCAGGTTGTCAGCTGTGACTGTGTATGTCAAGACAGAGAGAGAGAGAATAATTTGCATCAGCTGTACTACTTTCCTCTTGCAGTTTTTGATTGGTAAAACATAGCAGAAGCTTAAGAATTGGTGTGCCAAATTTGGCTTCTATTCACACCTGTTTGGTGGTGTTTATTTATTTATTTAATTATTTTTACTAAACCCAGTTGAACAAACTTGGTAAAGAAAGGCAAATTAAATAAAATAAATATTTTTTTAATAAAATGTTGTCTTGTTATTTTGCATGCCACTAGTCCATCTATCCATCCATCCTCAACCCCTTTTCGCATTTTGCACATGGGGTTAGGGTGTCACTTCAACAGTGACAATCATCTCTAGCCAAGGTTTACACCATCGGGTGGCTAGCCCTGCCGAGGTAGTTCATCCATACCACTCACTCACACCTACGGCCAATTTACAGTGTCCAATCCACTTACTGCATGTCTTTTGACTGTGGGAGGAAACCGGAGCACCCAGAGGAAACCCGAGCAGACTCTGCACAGAAGGCACCCCAGCCGAGAATTGAACCAGAGGACCTCTTGCTTTGAGGTGACAACGCTAACTGCTGCACCACCGCGGCCACCTTTGCATGCCACAAGTGACCACTGAAATTCACAGAATAACCGTAATGCAAAGTGAGTGCTGTGTTTAGACTCTGATTCTTAGTCGGTGGTCTTACCAAGTCCGTTTAAAGTGTTGTCAAACCACACAGAAGCAGAAATGGAAACTATATGAACACCATTTATTTATATCACAGCTTAAGAAGTAGAAGTTTGTCAACAAAATGTCTTGTTCTTTTTTAAGTCATCTGATCCCACCACTGACTCCAGGATGTTTCCCGTAGCACTGTAGTTCAGGAATTCTGGTACCATTAGTTGTAACAGCCATGTGGCTGTACTAGTAATGATTTCAAGTGCATTATTTTGAAGGAAGATGGAGAGTAGTGCACTGGTTACTTAGCACAGGCATAGCCCTTTGGACTTTCATCCTTTAGCACATCACTTCACCTTAGTTGTTTTCCTAAAGGTAACCCCAGGGCACCCTTGCCAGAATCTTTTTCATTAATAAGCTCACTGATCTGATTTTAAATAAAATGTTGCTTAATTTGTACATGATTCTTGGCTATTGCAGATTTGATACTGTAAATGAAGCAAAGCAGATCTTGCTTCAGGGCACATTCTGCAGTAAACAGCTGCATGTTCCTTCTTGACAGTACTTGTTTGCACTTTTGGAGTTTTAGCTTTAGATTACAGACATACGACTGAACCATACTGTCCATTTTTTTTCATTTGTGCATTGTAGGGCTTAGTCCTAGCAGGCTTCATGAAGGAATTTGCGAATCCTTTTGCGCAGTGACAAACATCATTAAACCATTCTTATAAATGTGCCTGTGAGCACAGCTGGGAAGGGGATTAGGCATCATCTGTGTTGCTTATGAAGGGAGCACAATATACATGGTTACCCAATGTATGAGAGCTTCGGTTTAACCACACACTACAGGAAGAAGTAAATGCCTGAATCTGCCTTAGAGTGAGTTGGAGCTGGATTGCCATAATGGAAGGAACTCAGAAGATGGATAGACTGGAAGGTCAGTCACATGGAAGGTGGTCAAAGATGAGGGAGAATATGAGAGAATAGGTGGCCAGCCAAAGCCCTTTTCACCTGAGTCTAACATTTTTCTGGCCTGTACGTTTTAAAGGTTATCCTCATTCAGTGAGATAATGAGCTCATACTTGTCATCCACTCACTGAGATGGTGGTAGGAGAGATGCTGCCCATGCGTCCATTCTTAGCATTTTGTCTGAAGTCTAGACACACCACCTTCCTTTTTCAAAGACCAAGTCAGATGGTTCCTCTGAAGCTTGTTGTCAGTTCCGCTATCATGCAATCTGAGGTTGCACAAAGGCTCAAGGAGTCTGCTGTTCTCATTCCCTTTCAAGTCGAGGTCAAGGAGGTTTTCATTGTCCCTTTTATATCTTGTGGACCATCAGTCACTTCTGCCATTTTGGTTTCTACTTACTGTTTGATACATAATGAGATATGGTGGAACAGCTTTGGGATTTGCATTGTCAGGAATAGCATTTGATAACAAGGCAGGCCTCAACTTACCAACATTGGTGATGCTTCCCCTCATTTTGGATTATAGCTATCTGTTCCCCAGAGGAGGCTAGGTCCAAAGCTTATATTGGAAAAATTATATGGATACAGGTTAGCCCCCCAAAATGTAGTTTAAAGAAGGTGTCTCCCTCTCTCTGAATCTTCTTGACTAGGGAGTCAGAGAAGATCAAGGCTCTGTGTGAGAGATTGATGAGGATGTTTATGCAGGTGATGAGGCTCATGAAGTCATCTGTTTTTGTTAGATATATATAACATCTACATAATTCTATAATTGTATTTGCCGGTGAAATTGTTCCATACTCAACTATTTTCATGTACATCATTGCCAGTTCCACACGTGCTCTTTTTTATGTCAAGTCTCTGTTGATGTTCTTCTCTCCTCAATTATGTATTTAGCTACTCAGTCCATTGTATATAGTGTTGAATGTATTAGCTAATGTTATCTGCTCATTTGAACCAATGTATTGTGTACCTTGAACATAAATAAATAAATTTGCAAAATCTTGCAGATTTCTCTCTCTTTAGAGAAGAGACTCAGTGTTTTAGGAGAAAGGATGAGGAGCTCTGAGTCCTTCACCATTTGGGACCCATCCTTAGGATGCCATCATTGTAGCCTGGAATCACACAGATTGTGGACTTTTAGCTCCAGAAAAGTCAGCTCACTTTTGAACTTTTTTGAAGAGTGGGATGCTTTGATCTACAGGCTTCATCAGACAGATTTCTATAGGTTCTTTTCAGCTCAGCATAGTTTCCAGAGGTCACATTAACTCACAGCCTTATCCCTGGAAAACATGATGAACTGAAAAGAACCTATAGAAGTCAGTCAGAAGACGCCTGTAGATCAGAGCATTCCACTCTTCAAAAATGAGGAAAGAGGAAATGCATCTGTCCATTCTACATGCAGTAAAGGTCCTTTTTGGGGAGTCTTCTGAAGTTTGTTGCTGAGAATCTGTGGTCTAAGCATCAAGCAGTATTGTTCTTCAGAGCTAGTAAGAAAAAAAAGCCTTCCAGGAGGAACGATTCACCTGGAACGTCAGAGGAAACTCTCTACAGCAGTCCTAACAACTTTTCAGGATATTGTCTCAAAAGTCCACATTTTAGAGCTATTAGATTCTATTGTGTAAAGAGCTTTCCATTGAAACTGTCTGGTTTCCATGGAACTCCTTTAACAGTCACAGACTATTTCTCAGCAGGATTGTAGAGCCTCTTCCTGTTTTTAGAAGAGGAAGATGGATGCATTCCTGACTCTGTCTCATTCTAAATAAGATAGTAGAGGGGTTATTCCTTATCCTACACCTCACCGACATTGGAAAGCACATTTGGTGTACTAAGATCTAAATGATGACTCTTGAGATAGTTATGCCTCTGCTGACATGGGGAGTTGAGTGATGTTCATGGACACAATGGATGCCTTTTGGAAAATACACTGTCTAGGAATCTCACAAGAGGTTTCTGTTTTATTATCTGGGTCAGCTTCAACTTCTGCCATAGAGTTTGCTCTCTGTCCTGCCATCTTTCCCCTGAGATTTTAGTAGAGTTTTGCCAGTAGGAGCAAGGTCCTTGCAACACAAGGGCATCATAGTGTTTCCATAGCTAGATGGTTGGTTCTTATTGGCAGCATTAAAGGACTTATTTTTCAGAAGCCCTCATCTGGAGTCTGTTGTGAATGTCAGAGCTGTAGCTATCTCTTCAACAGCTGATGCAGTGCTCCAATCTGGTGCCCCTCAACTCTTACGTTGTGAGCAAAAAAAAAAAAAAAAACCCTAAAAAGTCTTCTGCTTAAATTGACCAGTTTGCTTGCTACAGTTGAAATTCCATTGCAAAGCAATTTAGCATTTTAGCTCTGGCCATAGTTAACAGTATCAGTTTTCATTTCTGAATGTCAGCACTGCATACCATTCCATCAGCATCTACTGATCATATCCCTGGCACCTTGCACCTGGGACTACATGTTTACTGAGTAGGCAGGGGGCCAGCCCCCCTGCACCCCCCTGCCCTTTAAATATACCAACTCTGAGACCGCACTATAGTGCAGTCTCGGAGTTGGTATATTTAAAGAGTGGGGGGTCTGGGGAGTGTTGGGGGGCTTGCCCCCTTGCCTACAGCCATTAGTTTTTTTTTTTTGTTACATATGTTCGAAGTTTTATAACTTCGATACATTTAAATTCGATATTTTAATGTTTGAAGTTATAAAACTTTGAACATATGATATAGATCCATCTCTGCTAGGCGGCTATTGGAATTTTAGCTTATATCTGCAAAGGGCAGATGTTAAGTTGTCAATCTCGCCTTCATTCTTGCTGGATGGGTTCGGAGCCGATCCTCGGCTCCGACTCGGCACTTGCTTAGCTTGAGAACTCCTTTTACCAGCTCGAGGCAACCCTATATCCCATGATGCAAGGCGGGACTACCTCAGATCTCATTTGCCGCTTTGCGAAGAGGTCTCCTTTTTTGCCAGCTGAGGTAAGTTTGAGTTTTTCAAACAGCTTAAGTCAGGGTTTATCTTCCCCTTTTCCTATTTTTTAGTGTGTAGTGTCCATACAATCACCCTATTCCCCTTATAGTTAAAAAAATTTTACTTTTATAAAAAGTTTAAAAATTTTCAGTTAGGCCTAGGCCTCTCTTATTAATCCCTATCTGTGTGTCTGTGTTTGTGGGATTAATTGTGTGACTGTTTTGGGGTGTGTGTGTGAGTATTTTTGTTACTCTTTTCTTAGACTATGTCTAAGGAGGTAAAGGTCTCGGGCTTCAAGAAGTGTGATTCGTGCTGTCAGAAAATGTCTCTGACAGACGGTCACACTTCTTGTGTTTACTGCCTGGGGCCTTTACACCTGCAGGACTCCTGTGCTTTGTGTCACTCTTTTAGCCAGCGAGTCCTGCAGGAAAGGAGGAATAAATTAATCCTCCGTGGCTTGCTAAAGCCGGAAGGTTTACCCACTAAACCTGGGTCCAGTAAGCCTTCCAAGCCATCTAAGGGTCAGGCTACAGCTTCCAAGCCTTCCCCGGTGGCTCCGACTCCTTCGGAGTCGAGATCGGCTCCGGCCGGAGCCGATCTTTCTTCTTCTCAGGTAGGGTCGGTTCCGACACCCAATCTACTGTTGCCTTGTCGGCTCCGGCTGGAGCCAACACATTATCCAGTATCGTAGCCGAGAAGCCTTCGGCTCCATCTGGAACCCATAGGACGTCGGCTCCGATGACTTCATCCAAGAAGAAATCTCGGTCCCCTTCTTTGGAATCTATCCACTCGGCTCCGGGGTCTCCTTTTTTGTCGGAGCGGAGTCATCGGAGCCGATCTTCGAGATCTTCCAGGCTGTCTGACCACGATTTAGAGAGGGTGGTAAGCAGGCTGTTAAAGTCACAGGCACTGGCCCAAATGCTCCATAGCCCGTCTCAGCAGACCTCGGCTATTGCTTCACCCCTTGAACTTCCTCCTCCGACTCCCCACCAGAGTTCGAAGCCGGAGCTTCTCGGGACAGCGACTGTGTCAGCGCCGGAACCGATACATCCTTCTTCGGCTCCGTCGTCTTCGGCTCCGATCTCCTCCTTGAGACCTTCCTTGGAGGGATCCGGTCGTCGAGTTTCCCTTGTCGGCTCCGAGGGGGCTAGTGGCATCGTACCCTTGTCCGACCCCGCTCTCCCTCTCGGGGCTTCGGCTTTGGTAAGCTCGGCACCGACATCGGCCTCGGAGCCTTCCCTCTCAGTGGAGCCGGGAATTCCTATTTCCTCGGAACGGGAATATTCCGGTCTCCCGGGGAGGGGAGCCTTTGAGGTGATGAGGAGTGTCCTGGCACCTGAGCCAGGTCAACGGTCCATCCCTCTAGCTCCTCCCTCTTCGGTGCCTGTAGACGCCTCTTGCCAGCCTCTTGCTCTCAGGCCCAGGGATCCATCGCCCCAGGTTTCCCCATTGGGAATATCTTCCTCTTCCGAGGTTTCTCCTGACCCTGCGGGGGAACCCCCTCGGAAGAGGACGTGTAAGAGGAAACACACAGACTCCCCTGAGTCTACTACATCTGATACCGACTTAGATGAGTCGGAGGGTTCCCCACGATCCCCCTCTGAGGATGTCTCCTTTTCAGACATCCTTGAGCTCCTCAAACAGAGGGGGAATTGGCCCTCCATTGACCCCTCCGAGGATGAGTCGGTATACCTGGAGGCTTTTGGATCCCGACCCTCCACCTCCTGGGTGTCTCCGCCTTTCGACCCACTTATGCAGGTAGTGGCTCGGAAGGCTTGGGCAGCTCCAGATTCTGTGGAACCTGTCCCCAGGAGACCATCCAAATTCATTACGGCCCCTACAGACAAGCAGTTTCTTTCCAAGGGCGTCTCTGTGGATGCTATGGTGGTGGCGGCGGCCACTAAGAAGGAACTTGCGGATCCTTCAGTACCTGTCCATCCTCCTAACAAAGATTCTAGGACCATGGACAGGTATGGGAAGCGGATGTTTTCTTCAGCGACCTTTGCTATGCGTTCGCTGAACTACCTTTGTCACTTCACTAGGCTTCAAAGAGATATTCTCAAGGAACTAGGTGAAGTGGTCCAGGATCCTTCTGCTGCTGGGGCTCAAGAAAAGATTGCCTCACAGCTAGCAATCCTGAATTCCTTAACCAACTCCTCCATGCGGCTCATATCCTATGCAGCCGATGGAGCGAGCAGGGCCGCAGGCACAGGAGTGTCTCTTAGACGTCTGTTCGGACCTCAGGTGAAGGAAACCTTGACCAGGTGTGAGCAGGACGGCAAAACTCTTTCTGCCGTTGGAGTCCATTTTTCCACCCCTTCTAGACCCTATCCCAAGGGTCAGAAGGGAGGGAAGATGTGGTTCCGCAAAGCCCAAGGAGCTGCACCGGACACACATGGTCAGTTTACCCCCAGAGGCAGAGGGGGTAACAATAATAGACGCCGCCCTAGAGGCAGGGGGGGTCCTCAGAACCAGGGCAACAGGGAGTCTCTTCCTGAGAAGCCCTTTCAGCACCCCTGAGGTGTTGCCCGACTGTCCACCCTTGGAGGCAGTCGGGGGAAGGATTTCACTGTACCCAGTAGCCTGGCATTCCCTTTCACAAGATATGTGGGTACAGTCGATCATATCCAAGGGTTACAAAATCCCCTTCGAAAGGTATCCCGTACCTCAACAATCCCTTCCAGACATCTCACCTGGTCAAAGGGATTTGGCAGAACAGGAGGTTTCAAAGCTCCTAGAAAAAAGAGCCGTCCAGACTGTTCCGGCAGACCAAGTAGGATCCGGCGTTTACTCGAGATTCTTTTTGGTCCCCAAAAGGACGGAAGATTGGAGACCAATATTAGACCTGAGCAGTCTAAACAGATTTGTCAAGAAGGCAAGATTCTGGATGGTCACGCTTCAGTCCATTCTGCCCTTTCTGGGCAAGGACAACTGGATGTGCTCTATAGACCTTCAGGACGTGTACTATCACATAAAGATTCACAGGCGCTCCAGAAGGTTTCTCCGCTTTCGGCTAGGGACCAGTCATTACCAATTCAGAGCCCTGCCCTTTGGCCTCACTTCAGCCCCCAGAGTGTTTACCAAATGCATGGCAGTGGTCACAGCTCATCTGAGACGTCAAGGATTCCAGGTGTTTCCTTATTTAGACGACTGGCTCCTCTCCGCCACCACCAGGTGTCAGCTTCTTCAGACCAGAGACTACACTCTGCAGCTTTGCAGGAGTTTGGGAATTTCAGTGAATTTCGAAAAATCTTCTCTGCAGCCTTGCCAATCTATCACCTTTATAGGCGCAGAATTAAACACCGTCAAAATGTTAGCCAGACTAACAGATCAAAGAATTCTGGACATCCAAAAATACGTTCGGATTTTATTGCAGAGCAGCAAAGTCAAAGCCAGATTGATACTAAAGGTTCTAGGTCTTATGGCTGCGGCCATTGTTCTTCTACGACTGGCTCGCTTCCACATGCGTCTTCTGCAGTGGATGTTATTCACTCAGTGGTCGTTCCACAGTCTTCCGATGAGGCACGAAATCTTAGTCACACAATCGTGCAGGACTCATCTGAACTGGTGGATATCTTCCCCTCCTCTTCATCAGGGCCGACCCTTTGTTCCCCCTCCTCCGGTTGCCACAGTTACTACGGATGCCTCTCTGATCGGGTGGGGGGGGGGCATTATCAGGGCAGGATGGTCCACGGGACGTGGCAACCCATAGAATACCATCTGCACATAAATGTCCTGGTGATGAGAGCGGTGCTTTTAACGTTGCAAGCCCTCAACGACTTTCTTCCCGCGGGGACTATTGCAGTACAGACGGACAACATGTCCGTGGTCTGGTACATCAACAAGCAGGGCGGGACCAGGTCCTATCCGTTGTGTCGAGAAGCTATCAGACTTTGGCAATGGGCAATCTCCTCTCATCGGTTTCTGATAGCAACGCACATCTCCGGCAGGTCCAACCTCTTGGCGGACAGGCTGAGCAGATCCATTCTCTTGCCTCACGAGTGGTCTCTCAATCAATCTGTAGTGGACCAGATTTTTCTGAAGTGGGGCACACCTTGTTGCGATCTTTTTGCTACACCCCAAAACAACAAGTGCCCCGATTTTTTTCACCCTATTTCCCCTACCAGGCCAACCCCTGAGAGACTCTCTAACCCAGGATTGACCCCGGGGACTTCTGTACGCTTTTCCTCCTTTTCCCTTGATTCCACAAGTCATTCAGAAAGCCACCGTTTTGAGGGCCAAGTTGATTCTCATTGCCCCTTACTGGCCTCGACAAATTTGGTTTCCGTCTCTGCATCGTCACCTCCTGGTGCAGCCCTGGCATCTGGACCCAGTTCCGGATCTTTTGATCCACCAGTCGGGTCAACAGCACCGGGCCATTCATTCCCTCAACCTCACTGCTTGGTTGCTCCACTTCCTTCCCTAGCCAGGCTTCCTATGATCTCTGATCCGGTCAGAGATATCTTAGTGGCTTCTTTGAAGTCGTTCACCAGAACCATTTATGCTAGCAAGTGGCGACGTTTTTCCATTTGGGCAAATTCCAGAAATATTGATCCCTTTACTGCTCCTGTGCATTCTGTTTTAGATTTCCTGGCTGAAGTTTTTCAGTCAGGATCTTCTTCATCTACAGTAAAAGTTCAACTGGCTGCGATTTCCAAGTATCATGTTGGCTTGCAAGATCATAACATTATGTCACATAGACTATGCAAGGCCTTTCTGAGAGGAGTGTTTCTCCTAAAGCCGCCAATAAAACATCCTCCTCCACAGTGGGATCTAAATTTAATGTTAGCATCCTTAATGCTACCACCCTTCGAACCGTCTGCTTCATGTTCATTGAAATTATTGACCTGGAAAACTATATTTTTACTGGCTGTCACTTCAGCAAGAAGGGTTTCCGAGATTCAAACTCTCTGCATCTGTTCCCCTTACTTGGTTTTTCACAAGGACAGGGTATCCTTAAGAACGAACCCGTCCTTTCTCCCCAAAGTTGTTTCTCAAACCAATATTAATCAATCCATTGATCTACCAGTCTTTTTCCCAAATTATTCTGACAGAGCTGAACAAAAGCTTCATTTTTTGGATGTCCATCGTCAGCTCAGGTACTATTTGCATAGAACGAAACAATTCAGGAAATCGGACCAATTATTTGTCTCCTATGCAGAAAACAGGAAAGGTCTCCCAGTCTCTAAAGTGACCTTATCCAGATGGTTGTCTTCCACCATTTCTTATGTGTATTCACTCAGAGGCAAGCAACTACCTTCTAAACCGAAAGCACACTCAACCAGGAGTCTATCCACTTCTGCAGCCTTTCAGGATAGACTACCCATTGATACCATTTGTGCAGCAGCTACTTGGGCCACTCCTCATACCTTTGTCTCTCATTACAAGTTAGATTTGGCCTCCAGAGAAAGAGCCAGTTTTGGTTCCACAGTTCTCAAGAGTCTGTTCCATTGAGCCACCCGGGATACAGGTGCTAGGGACGTGGTCCCATCCAGCAAGAATGAAGGCGAGATTGACAACTTAACATTTAGAAGTTATGTACCTACCATAACGTTCCATGTTAGTTGTCTTCTCTCGCCTTCTTTCTTGTGTCCCTCCCTCCTTCCCCCTGGCCTGGACAGATCTTGAAGAGTTCCTTTTCTCAGGTTGTTTCCTCCTGAGACTTCATTAGAGGACTCCTTTATTATGAACTTGGTTTTCCTAAGATATATTAGGTTAGTCCTTAGCAGGGTAGGTTAGCTACCAAACGAGATCTGAGGTAGTCCCGCCTTGCATCATGGGATATAGGGTTGCCTCGAGCTGGTAAAAGGAGTTCTCAAGCTAAGCAAGTGCCGAGTCGGAGCCGAGGATCGGCTCCGAACCCATCCAGCAAGAAAGAAGGCGAGAGAAGACAACTAACATGGAACGTTGTGGTAGGTACATAACTTCTAATTATTTGTCTTTCATTAGGGCTGGTGGTTCACTGGACTAACCCACATTTCTTACCAAAAGTCATTTTGGAGCTGTTCCTCATTTCTTCCACCTGTCTCCTTTCTGTCTTTATGATGGATGTATCCTGGCGAGAGTGTGCCGTTTACATTGCATGTGCATAACCATCTCAGGTTTTACCTATGATATGCCATTATTGCATTGCCTGTGCATAACCACCTCAGCTTTTACCTGAGATGGATGCATGAGCTGCAGTAGACAGACCTGTTCTTCATCACTTTTTGCCCCATACAAGGAGGAATTAGCAGCAGCAGTATAGTCGCTGTACATGTTGATTGTTAACCACATTGTTTTGTAGTTGGATAACCAGTCGTCACTCCACCAATAGCCTTGATCTCTTGTTATGTATTTCAGTTAAAAGCCCATTTGAGTGTATTTATGCTGAGGGCCCCATGTTATCATTTTGCATCTTCTGAGACATTGCTTGGATCTTCTCTGCAGGAGTAAAATCATCAGTTGTACCCGATTCAGTCTTCTGATATGACAGATATAAGAGAATTCATCACATCACTTCATCATTGATAATACCGTGTGTGTGTCTGTGTTACTTTCCCATGGTTCATATATAGATGGATAGCCCTGCCTCCTGCTTTAGGTGATGTGCAACCTGTACATTTTGCAAGGTTATAATTTTATGTACTTGTTTAGTTGTTTTATGTCTTTCATATGCATTCTTTATCATGTTCTGTGGTGCTCATACTAACACAGATGGGCCTAAGATGCTTTCCTAGCCTTTTCAGGCAGTCTACTACTGTGTCATGGGGCACTTGAGTCCTGACAGCCAGAGCTAGACAGTGAAAGAACTGTGTCAGCTGAAGTTTCACCATCTGGAAATCGCAACTTTTACTCACTGTAGTGTTCCCTTTCAGAGAATGCTTACCTGCTGTATTATTGCAAAACAGTGCACGTTTCTAAGGATCTTTCTTGTAGTTCCAGGAACCATTGTCAACCACTATGTACCCACTACTCACCTAGGCTGTATACACTTCTTACAGTGGTTATTTAATTGCAAAGTATTTGTTATGGTTTGCTGGAATAAGACCCTGAAAATGTTCTTTTTGACAACCCTGCATTATGAAGTCATAGGTTCAAAAGTTCTTACTAAGCTTATGGCCATGGAGACCATCAGAAAGCTCAGTCACATCACCTAGTACTGGTTGAAGACTAACAATGTGTCCCCCATTAAGTAGACTTTTGCTACATGTTATGTGTGTTGCTGTTTGCCTAAGGACTTTCAAGACTGTAATGGCCATTTCTAAACATTGGACATTCCTTTCCTATAGTTTGTTGACTTTCACAGGTACACACATGCACAGGTTTACTGGCAGTGGTTTGAGTGGTATAAAATTATTTCTTCCATTACTGTTCTCAGATCATAGACTGACACCTGAAGATCCCAGTGATAAAAATGGGGACTAGCATTCCTGTTTATTCCCATTACTCTGATGATAGATCACAGCTATTCTACCACTTTGGTCTGTTTACATACAAAAGCAGTCTTCTTACTGCATCGGAAGTTGGTAATTATCAGTCCAATGTGCATACTATTCAGCGCTAATCTCTGTAAAATAATAAATCCGTAATCTTTGTGAATTAGAATTAGAATTCCATTTTAATCTGTAAAATGTACAATAATTCTCCCTGTCTGCCTGCTTTTTATCCAAACAAGTCATGCCAATTTAATTTATGACCCGCAGTGTGCCCTGTTCTCAGTGTCTGGTTATTATATGCAAAAAGTGATGGGTTCCCAGAGCTAGTCTGATCTCTGAAAATGCAAAAGCAGTTTAAAACCAACCCCTCTTCTTTATCCATCCACTCTGTATGTCCTGCTTGTTTCCCCCTTATCAGTAGTGACATTGGGGTGGCGCCCATTCCCTTTTGATCATGTTCCTATGTTACCAAACTGTAAATGCACTTTTTATCCACCCTCTGTGCTTTCCCTCTCTAGCTGGGCTGTTCTGTAATGAAAACATTTATCCATTTTCCCGTTGTTTGGAATGTCCATATTGATATGCTGTTGTGCCCAGTTCTCACAGGCAGTCATTATCTGAGTCAGTGGTTAAGGTCTCTCCATCACAAGTGCATCTAGATTTCAGTACTGATCTCTAGTGATAGTGTGTGTAGTATGTATGTTCTTTTTGTGTCTATTTGTGTAGTGTGTATGTTCTTCTTATGTCTGTCGGTTTTCTCTGGTTTCCATCCACTTCCCACAAACATGCTAGTTGACTGGCCTTCAACTGTCCATAATTATTGCATTTGCCTTTGCAGTTAGAGTAGTGTAATACATGGATCCAATAGGCTAGCTAACTTAAAAGGTTAGCAGGTGAACACATTAAAAAAGTTGCAGAACTGTAGAGTCTTTGTATTATAAAATAATCTTATAGCAGTTGCACTTTACTGCGCAAATCAACACAACTTTACAGTGGTCTGGGAATGTTCTTCTCCCACCCCATCTGCAGATCATCTAGTGATCTTGGCATGTACGTATTCAGTCAGTGAAATAAAAAAAACTTTCTAATTTGCTTTCTCTTTAAAAGGAAAGCATAGTCTACTGTTATCATTGTCACGCTTTCTAACCCTCCCACAAAAGATGCTGTATCCCTTTTCACCCACCACCTGTATTTTATATCTGGACTTAAATGATAATCCAGTTCTCTGAAGCAGAGCTTTGTTAACGTATTAGCAGCTAGCACTAAATGGCAAGCTTTTATAATGAATTTTCAAGAATGTTTTAACAGTTAACCATAATATGGTAACTTTTGAACTATCAAACAATATTACTATATAGCATATCTCTCAACTGCTGTGATTTAGGCATAGTGCTATGATTTTGGCCCTCAGATTTCACCTTGCTTGTCCTACATTTATGGTGCTCTTCATAACGTCAGACCTGTCTATGAATACATATTTTATGAAATATATAAACTAAACCTATACAAGGAATCATGTTCATTCAGTCTGTCCTGTCCAACTTATGGGTCCTCGGAGCCACTTTTTGGATCCAGTTTGGCAACACAAGTGTTCCAGCCTCTAGCCCCTTAAGAATTCTGCCTGCCATAATTCACCTGTCTCCTGATTTACCTCAACTCTCTTTTGCTGCCTTTGTGAAAGCACACAGATCTGGGCAGCTAAATGCTCCACCTCAGTATTTGATCACTTTTTTTTCAAATTTTGTATTTTTTCATTACTGTTCTTTTAGTAGTTGGGTCCTTGTAGGTCAGTTTCTTTCTCTTGGGAATGTGTAGAAATTATACCCTTATAGTTTTTGAGACCCTTCTTCTGGGACATTTCCTACCATCGTGGATTGTTTGTAGTCAACCATAAACTGATTGTTGTTTGACTAATAGGTTAGGAAGTTAGGCATTTTGTATTTCTATAAAATATAGCTATTGCTGTAGTGTTTATTGTTCAGTTATTAATACTAAGACTTATAGTTGGTACTGCGCATTCATACATATATTTATATTTACCTTAGCTTAATATTGCTAGTGTGTGTAGTGTTGTAGTGCTTTGTACAACTTATTTTTTTCCTAGTTGGATTATATTCATCTACATGGTAACCAGACTAAAAATTGTTCCTTGTGTGGGCACAAAAAAAAAAAAAAACACTACAGTTCTTGTATAACTTGTGTTCGCTGCTTGTGTTCCCCATCTTGTTGTGGACTGTAAGAGCTATAAAGGGTTGGGCCAAGTGCTCTTTTTGAGTGGAGGAATAAGTTAATCTTAAAAGGCTTGCTTCCCCAAGATCAAGAGGTTTCAAAGTCCCAGAAGCACTATAACAAAACTAAAGTTCAAGCCTCTGATCCCAAAAAGAGGCAGGCAGATACAATATCTCCCACCTCAGCTCTGAAACAGCTGTGACTTGAAGATTCATTGATGAGAATGATGATGTACACTCCACCTCTAGACCCATTACCTTCAGAGCCAATAGTATCAACAAGATTGTCCCAGAAGAGAGATCCTGTTGGAAAAAACAACTCGGCTCCCCACAGATCGTCTTTGGCGTTCCATTACAGCTATGACACTGAGGTTTCTGGCTCAGTCTGTTTTGACACCAATTTTCTCAGAACCGATGTTGTACTGGGTCCAAAGGGTCAGGCTGGTGACCTCAATGCTTACCTTGGATCTGTTGGGTTCGTCTGCATTGCCCTTGTCTGGATTGTCAGCCTTTGTCGTCTTGGCACCTATCCTCTCATCAGTGCTATCCAATCCTTTGAGCTTGGAGCTGCCTACTTTCTTTGATACCAGCCCTCCAAAGGGGTGGTGGTGGATTCTTTGACCTGATTGATGTTTTCGGATCATTGTGAGATTGGAATGACCATTCATGTGTTCGGGATGATGACTGGTTTTCCTGCTAGAACCTTCACTCAGGACCCACCTTGAATTGATCCTTCCAGAGACTCCCTTCTCATGTTAACTTCACCTACTCTTTAAGAACCCAGTGGTGAGAGACAAATTTTAATTTTCCATCCTACTGCTCCTCAGTTGATTTGGTACTCTGAGGAGTCAAACAAAGCCATCCCTGATGTACCAGAAAAGAGGAACCACAAAATCAGAATCAGAGGATAGACTGCTTCCCCCTCCAGAAGACACCTCATTTGGTGATATCTTAGAACTTATGCATCAGAGTGGAGCTTGCCTGTATACTCACCCAAGATGAGACAGTTCTTATTGAGGCTGATGGTTTGACACCATCTGTATCTTGGGTGGTACCTGTGGCTGAGAGACTTGTAGACTTGACAGTCCAGAGGTCATGGCAGGAACCAAGCAACTGTTCGGAAGTCTCTCAGAAGCCCAGCAGAATACATCAAATAGCAAAAGACAGTTTTGATGCTGAATCCCCAGCAGTGGGCTGGCTCCATCATTGTGGCAGTAGCTACAAAAAACTTTCAGAGGATTCTCACTCCATCCACCCACCTAATAGAGAGTCCAGTGTGAATCACAGGCTAGGGAAGAAGGTGTAAACTTCAGGCTTATTTGAGTTGAGGGCCTAGAACTATACTTCTCATATCAATAGATTCCATGGAAATCTGACCCAACAAGCTGTATCTACTCTAAAGAATTCACTGACCACCAAGACTAGTAAGCAACTGAAATAAACAGTTTCTACAGTGTGAAAACAGAATCAACCTCTTTATGCACCTCATGCATAATGTGGTGGATGTATGGGGCCAGAGCAGCTGGGTCATGCATTGTGGTGACACTCCACACATGGCTGCATCTGTGTGACTTTCTGGACAACTTCAGAGAGCTTTATAGCAGGACCCAAAAAAGGGCCTCATTCACTTTAGTTCTGAATGTTTGGCTCACCTTCTGCTGGGCAAACGTGGCAAAGACAGTTTCAGTGGACATTGGCACAGAGGCAGAATGAGTCAGGCAAACCAGGGATACCGTGGAGCCTTTTCAGACTGAAAGCAACAGTATCACTGAAGGTTTGCCTGACTGCCCCACTCTTGAGGTAGTTGGGAGATGTCTTTCCCTCCACCACTCCATGTGGCAGGCCAACACAGGACAAGTGGATAAGAGGATTTATATCCAGAAGCTACTACATTCCATTTTCCTGACTCAGTTACTGGACATTCCACCTCATCAGGTAACATAGGCCAAAATAGGGTTTCTGTCTCTATTATAAAATAGCCATCCAAGGGGGTCCCACAAGACCAGACCAGAGAAGATTGGAATTTATTTAAGAACTTTCTGGTTCCCAAGAAAACTCATGTCCTCAGGTCAATTTTGGTCCTAAGTCTTCTAAACAAATGTGTTCACATACCCCACTTCAGAATGGTCATGATGCAATTAATTCTACCTTGTATTAGGGAGAGCAACTAGATGCACTTGATAAATCTCCCTGATGCATCTCTTCACAAAAGATTGCAAAGGCATTGAGGAGATTCATATGCATCTTAATAGAAGCCAGTCATTATCAGTTCAACATCCTGCCATTTGGTCTCATTGCAACCCTGAAAGGTGTTCATCAAGTGCACGACCATTGTAGCAGCTCATCTACAACTGTTAAGATTCAGGATCTTTCTGTACCTAGGCGATTAGCTGCCAGCTGCCTCCTTGATGAAGTCCCTGACTCAGGCCAAGAATTACCTTCTCAATTTTTTCACCTCCCTGAGGATATTGGTCAGTCTTCGGAAATCCAGTCTGATATATTCCAAGACAGTCACTTTCATGGGATGCAATCTGAATACCAATTAGTGCATAATCTGACTTCCACAGGAAAAAGTCCAGTCTGTGAGAGCAACAATACAGTCTCTTTTTCTCAGTCTTACTCCTCCTGCAGCTCTGGTCTTGAGGGTGCTGGGTCTTATGGCCTCCTCTGTTGTAATGGTTCATTTTGCAAGTTTATACATGACAATCCTGAAGTGGCTTCTATAAGCATAGTGATGCCAGCATCAATGTCCTCTAACCAGGACCATCATCATCACCACAGAGTCTTGCATATCCCATCTGAAGTGGTGTATCGAGTCACCGCTGATATCTGTGGGGAAACTGTTTGGAACATCAGCCCCTGTAGCTATGGTGACCATGCACTCTTCCTCCTTGGGGTGTGGGGCCATTAAGAAGTGAGGTTACTCCAAGGTCAGTGGTCCAATTTAGATTCCAGCTTTCACATAAATGTCCTGAAGTTGAGAGTGATCCCCCTTTTGTTGCAGGAACATCAAGACTAATATCCCCAAGGTGTGATCTCCATGAAGACATACAATATGACAGTAGTTTTGTACATTAACAAGCAATGAGGCACCAGATTGTACCCACTGCGTTGGGAAGCAATGCAGGTATGGCAAAAGACAGTGGCCTCAAACCTTTTTCTTGTTGCAACACACATCCCTTTCATTTTCCAGCTGTATAGCAGACAGACTCAGCATGTCTGTTGTCATGCCTCATGAATTGTCCCGCATTTCAGTAGTAGCTTGTCAGATTTTTCATTGCTGGGGCTGCCCTCACTGCAGCCTTTTCTTCTTTCCCCAGAACACAAAATGCAGCAAATTCTTTGCCCTTATTCCTCCACTAGGACAGTCCCCTAGGAATGCTATCTCTCAGCAATGGCCTCTGAGATTTCTTTATGCTTACCCACCTCTACCATTAATTCCCAAGTTCATTTAGAATGCAGTAAGGTGCAAGGCAACAGCCATCCTCATATCCCAAATTTTGGACCTGATGAATCTGGTTCCCTCTTCTGAAACCGTATCTGTTGAAGTCCTCTTGGCTTCTGGATCCAGTTCCAGATTTAGTCACTCACATCTCTGTCAAGCTTCACCATGACATCCTAAATTTTAAGTTGCTTGCTTGGTTTCTCCAGTTCCAGTGATGGCAAGAGATCATTATCTCACAGAGAAAGTAATCAAAATACTTGTAGCTTCCCAGAAAGAGTTCACTTGTAGGATGTATTGAAGAAAATTGAAATGTTTTGCTAGCTAGGCTGATAGCCAAAATTGATCCCTTCTCTGCGTCATTATTTTTTAGAGTCTGTCTTTCAATCTGGTTCTAGTTTCTCCTCTATGAAAGTAGGTTTGCAGCAATTTGTAATTTTCATGTTGGCTTTGAAGACCATTTGCTCACCTCTTATAATTTATGCAAGGCATTCCTCAAAGGAACTTTCCTAATCAGACCACCTATACAAGATCTCTTACCACTTTGGAACCTGAATTTACTTCTAGAAGTTCTAAGTAGTCCACCATTCAATCTGGTTTCACTGCTCAGCTGAAATTCTTTTACTAGCCATCACTGTTTTTAGTAGCAGTTACATCAGCCAGGAGTATTGGAGAGTTGCAGGCTTTATCTTAGTTTCAAAGGTTTATAGTTCATTACTAGGGTAATGACCACCAGGGCTCTTACAAACCTTGTGGTGTATATGGGGGGTGGCATATTAGTAAGGAGGTTACTGATGATTTGTAGGGGGGGTGTTAGGATAAAACATTTCGTATGGATAGCCTGTGTCCTTAAGGGACATGGGGGGGGGGGGCATGCCAGGGATAAATTTATAATTTTCCATCCTAATTGTCAAGTTTTAATTTGAATGGGATCAAGTATGAACTCTACTTTACATGTCTGAGAAGCCTGTTCCTTAGTGTGGGGATCCTTTGCAACACATATCTGTCCCTCCAGCACATTCTGTTTATGTTACAAGTGAAGTTTAGATCCCTTAATTAGTTTCTGGTGTTGTTTGTTTTGTGCATGCGCAACAGATTCATCAGGGCTGGGTCTGTGGAAATCATGTAAGCCAGCAAAGATCCCCTTTCAGCAGCCTGTAAGAGACTGAATAGAGTGACAGTCTTTAGGCGATCAGTGTAAGACAGGATGTTCATGCCCTGAATTCTTCTTGTGAGAAACTTTTGTGATCATTCCATCTGCTGCACGTGTCTGGTTAGATACATGCCAAAGGGGGCATTGTATTCAATAAGTCTGATAAGGGCTGAATATAGAGTAGTACTATAACTTCCTTGGACCCTTAACTGTAAGTTGGGCAACATAGAATGATTTTCTTATTATTTTAGCTACATGTTAATCAAAGGCCACATTGCTGTCTACATATTCCCATATCCGTTACTACTGGGTTGACTGATGGAGTAAATAACTTGGGTTGACAGATTCTCAGAGGATATTATAATGCATTTTTTAGCATTGAACTTTAGGTTATGGCTTTGGCATCAGTCATTTGTCTGTGTTAAACTATCTTGCAAGCTGTTGGTGTCTCTGGGGGGCAAACTGTAACAGCTCCCAATTTACAGTCATCTGTGACCTTGGTGAGCCAGAGGCCTTGAACATTAGCCTTGACTTCCGAGAAGTAGATGCCAAACAGGAGTGGCCCCAGCAAAGAACCCTGGGGTACTGCGCTGGTGACTGGTCTCTTGGTGGAGGTGGTCTCACTGATCCTGACTTCTTGGGTCCTGTCTGTGAGCCAGCTGGCAATCCAGTGAGTTATGTAGAGATTAACGCCCAACTCAGAGAGCTTGTCAACAATGCCTGAGTAAGACATTGTATCAAATGTCTTCGCCAGCTCAAGATAAGTAGTATGAATTGTTTTACCCTCATCCATTGACTTGGTGGCCCTCTCAAAGAAGCTAACTAGATTAACTAGGCATGACCTTCCCTTAACAAAGCCAAACTGGGATGGATCCATTGTCTTCAGGTTGCAATTGTCCTTGTTTGTCATCTTTTTTGCCTTTTGTTGTTTTCCACAAAGATTGCGTGTCTCTTAGGACAAACCCTTGCTTTATCCCAAAGGTAGCTACCAAATCAAGTCTGTCTGAGCCTCTTCATTAATCTTTTTTTCTTTCCAACTTACTCTAACAAATGTGAATACATCTTGCATACCCTATATGTGCAAAGACAGTTAAGTTTCTGCCTTCATAGGATGAAGCCATTCTGGAAAGGTACACAACTCTGCATTTCCTTTACTCCTAACAAATTGAGGCAATTACTTTCCAATGTTTCCCTTTCTAGATGGTTGTCAGATTGTATACATTTATTCATATTAACCTGAAAAAGTTCTTACCAAGTAAACCTAAGGCACTGTCTTCTACAGCCATGGTGACTTTTTTGGGCTTCCTTAGATATCCTCCCATTAATGATATTTGTGATGCTGCTATCTGGACTTCCATGCAAACGTTTATTAGCCATAGCAAATTGGATTGTCTCTCCAGACCCCTAGCTTTCTTTGGCTCTACCAATCTAAAAAGGTGTGTTGTCTTGAGGCCACCCAGGAAAGGTTGCAGCTTAGGATTCTGGTCTGTATTTTGTATCAGACACACTGAATGAATAGTATTCGGAAGCTTTTATTCATGTCCATCCAGTTTGACAATCCTTCTACTGTCTTGTGTCCTTCTCTTGTAAGACCAGAAGGACTGTGTGAGTCTTCCAAAGACTCTGGTCCCTGGCAGTATCTCTTACGTAGTTCTTAGGCATCAACCAAATTCTGAGGTAAATAAGGGGACATATTTATTATGTAAGGGAAAGTTCTTAATGGGCTCGAGGCTTGACCACTAATGCTGCCAGATATGATCCTACAAGCAGCTCCCAGGACCCATTTGTTATTTCGGATGGACAGGAATGAAAGGATCTATCGTTACTGTAAGTGCATAACTTTCATTTCATTGTCCCTAACTGTATAGTCTAATAATATAAAGATTTTGTTTTGGAAAAATAAGGAAGTGTTTCTCTTTCTGATAATCTGCTGTGATGTTTAAAGGACAGTTGCTATGATTTCTACTACTTGGAGATTGAGACATACGCTATATAGTCCCATTCTGAAGGTTATATTTCCTAGTCACTGTGCAAAATTACCTTTTTTACAAAAATTCTTCAGAACACAGGTCTACAATATGTACGCAGATAGATTTAGGATTGAAAGTAATAAAAAATGGCCATAATTCTGAGACTGTTTGTAATTTGGTGAAGACAGCATTGTAGCATTGACATTTTGCAAATATTTACATTTACCCAGACGCACTGTATATCTTTAGTGATTCTTCATGAACATGGTAAGTAATTGTCATTTCACAGAACCATATTAAATTGCATTTTTCCCATTTCATTTTACTATTAGTTCCAGATTAAATTGCATTTTTCCCATTTCATTTTACTATAAGTTCCAGATTAAATTGCATTTTTCCCATTTCATTTTTCTGTCAGTTCCATTACATTTCTCACATGGATAATTGTGCTGTGTGTGTCCATAAACAACTGTGCAGACTTTTTTTTCAGAAGGG